>NC_080571.1:114300480-114606025 GCF_030247185.1 Malaya genurostris | reverse complement strand
TTCTATCCAAGCCTGACTTTTTCCGGTTTCCAAAAGATCCAATAATACGTCAACAGTGGATTCGAATTGCGTTCAACATGAGATATTTCGTGTTTTGTCATCAAAGCTCAATTATTTGTTTTTAAGCATTAATATATAATAAAAAAAATGCATTCACCAAATCATTTTTCATGTTTATTTCAAATCAAAAGCCCAAAGTCTAAAAATTTAAATGTAATATTTTTTTCCTAGCATAGTTATTAAAAAAATCAGTAAATATGGCTACACTGTAGCCGATACGTTGGTATTTATTCCACAGGGCGAAAATGACGAGAAGGATGATTTGGAAGGAAGAATAAGAAGCCAGTTGTCAGGTCTTGTCTTAGGTGTAAAGCTATGGTCGAGTTTTTTCGCCTATTCGCCACTAATGGCGCTACTTGTAATCGTGCACGGTCCCTATATTGGAACGCCTTGGAAACTTGTTCGTAGCAACTAAACAGTGTTGCTCGATCAAATTGATTTTATCAATAACGAGGGACCGCTCAATTTATGGTAATTGATGGTAAATCATTAGCGGCCCTTACACGATCATTAAAAGTGTCATTACTAAAAAGAAATGGCACTTTTAATGATCGTGTAAGGTCTACGAGTTCAGTAATGACACGAGTAATGATGCAATTCCGGATTTTCCATCATTACCAACATTATTTCTTCTTCTTATTTTTTTGTGGAAGTGCTGAATATCTTTAGAACTATACGCGAAAAAATGACAAAGTGTAGATTTAAATTGTTAATATCTCATTAACCTTGACGTTTCAATGGCAAATCAAATTTATTTTCAGCTAAACGAAAATAAAAATATTGCTATTGCTATTGCTGGAGTAGTTACAAATACTCATCATTAATAATGAACGTGTAATGCTAAAAAGTAATGATGTACATTAATGCAGTAATGACGAGCGTTTGAGCAGAAGTGTCATTACTTAGTAATGACACTTTTAATGATCGTGTAAGGGCCGCTATTAACGAACATTTTTTAAACCGTTTTTCCTTCAGAGTGCCTGGTCGTGTCGTCGGTGAAATGGTTCACAGCCTTAATCAACCAGCAGCTTCGGAGAGTGCACCTTCTGCGTGGTTAAAAACCTCATACGCTCAGGTCACAACTTTTGGACTTCAGTTGTCCAGTTGGCAATGAAAGCAAACCTTTTGCGTGTGGTATAAAGCCTCAAACGCTTAGGTCGTGCTTTCATTTGGACTTCAATCGTTAGGTGGAGCAGTCGGCAATAATGAGAGCAGACCTTTTGCGTGGTTTCAAACCTCAAACGCTCAGGTCATGCCCTCATTTGGACTTCGGTCGTCAGGTGGAGCAGTTGGCAATGAAAGCAGACCTTTTCGTGGTATAAAGCCTCAAACGCTTAGGTCGTGCTTTAATTTGGACTTCGGTCGTCAGGTAGAGCAGTTGTCAGGTCGCAGAGCCAGTTTCCCTTCGAAGAAGATCGATTACATCATCCTGTTGGTGGTCGTTTGTATTAGAGCAAAATACATCGGAAAATGGATAGCAATGTGGAACATTCTGCAAAATCAGCCCTTCTAATGACTCTAAATGTTACCTAAAGAACTATAAAGATTGCTTCTTTGTAAATCGAAAATTAAAATTATCAGTGTAGTGCAAATCTAAGATAATTTAATCAGTTTTTTGCAATTTTCACAGTTCTAAATTCGCAAGTGTTTAAAATCGTTTATATCTGATCAGTGTTTAATATCTTACAAAATTATACAATTTGGCTCTTCTGGGCTGCCAGAAATTAATCCCGTACAGCATTTTGATAGTATCTTTTACTAAAATATTGAAATTCGAAATGAAATAACCGACATCAAATTTCTCTTTTTTGGCCCTTTTCAAAAGACAGCCTAGATAAATCAGGGAAAAACAAAGTATGCAAAGTGGCTTTTTGTGACACAGTCTACATGTTCCGAAAGTTTCATTCAAATATGAGAGGGTATTACGTCGTCGGTATTACCAACATTTGGTTGAATTGGCGCGAAATTCATCATGCTTGGAAATTTTTTTTTAAATTGTGTAAATTTGCTATAGGTTGGAAACAAGGAACTTATTGCTTCGGCTACTCTTCGTCGAGATCTTTCAAGACTACATCCCAATACTATTTCAAAGCACTCCTGCCTATTATAGAAATATTCCAACTACAACAAATTTGAACACCTCTCACACGATTTCTATAAGTGTAAAAAAACAACTGTATATGCATGTCGTTTAAATCAGAAGGAGCCTCGTAACACCCAGCGGCGGGCTTGCAACGGAATAAAAGCAAAGAAATGCAACATCATGCACCCACGGAAGGTCAGGGATTACTTCAAGAGCAAACCGAACTTTTCGATTCGGGACATGGCCAAGAAAATCAATCAATTTTTCCTCGGTCGAAATCCATGTCTTCAAGGTTAGGAATATGCCTATCTGAACCAATAAACAGAACACGGTGGCCCACGCCACGTTAGGAAGCCGTGTTGTTTGTGCTGCCGAAATACATCGTAATAAACAACGAGGCGTTCCACAAAGAGGACACCAAGTAGATTTCCGGCTCGGAGGTTTTCGTCGGCAAGTCTCGCCAGGGTATTCATGAAGTTCACGAAGATGGCTAAAAAGTACTTAATGTGGCAGGGCATATGTGACAGCGGGAAATTCAGCAATCCGTACATAACGTCCCCCATCATTAACGTTCAAATGTATAAAGTAAAATTTCTCCAAAATCGCTTACTGTCCATTCTGGTATCGAGCCATCACCGAAACAAATGATGGAGTAGTACGAAGCCAACGATGTTGTTTTTATGTCGAATGTGGTAAATCCCCAATATTTGCAATAAGTTCGTGCAATAGATTCAGGTCAGGGCGATTATGATAGGCAAACTCTAGATAGCACGGAAGCTCTTCAAAAATGACAAGGGTTGAAGTTTGTAGGAAAGGTGGCGCAAGTGGTAACAAGTCCAAATCCAAGGTGCCTTTAACCTAGGAGGGAAGGTTGACTGAGCCAACTTTACAGAAACATACACTAATATGTGTTAATTTATTTTCTTATGCAAACATCAGATTCTTAGATTTGCCACGTAGCCTTCCTTGAAAGGATCGCAACAAGCTACCCAAGTAACTGCAACGCATTATATAGTAACTATATAATTGTTTTTGTCGTGAATACGACTTACTTTACTATGGGGTGCCTTTTCAAAATTAGCCATATGGAAGAATGGGCAGAACGTAATCGTGAATATCTCGACTTGTATTAAAGGCAGCAACATAATTCTTTCACCATTTCATCAAATATATGATCAGGAATTTAGGATAATATTTTGAACAGTGTGAGATAACCACAAACAACTCAAATATTTAGTTTTCTCAAATTTTGAAAACAACGCGGAAAACTCTTTACTTTTGCTTGGCTTTTTCGCGCAAGGACGACGATTTTGAGGTAGTCAGGCACATATCTTCAACTGACTGCGTATAAAAGGGGAACCGTGGTCGAAATTCGATCATTCGTCATCTAACACTCGATGTGGATAGACGAATAACCTACTACGACTAATTTCGATTTTGTTTTATTTTTTATTCGCAGTTGTCTACCTACCCAAGCTATGGGTAAAAACCGCCATAGATCCGAGAAGGATCCAAAGGATGCTAAGCGTCTGAAGCCAAGTGATGTACAGGTAAACGACCGTTTGCTGAGTAAAAACCAATATGCTGATCTGCCAGTTGATGTCGAAGAGGAACTGCAGAAGAAGGAAAAAATGCCGCCTTTCTACCTGAAGGGCTTCCCACCAACTCTACGCTCGGATTTCAACACACTGATCAGCAAAGGACTACAGGCAACAATCCGTTTATGTACTGAAGGCTACAAAATAACTGTTCCGGCTTTGAATCACGACAAAGGAGTGGAATGTTATCTGAAGCAGACAAAAGCGGAATACTTCACACACGATATTGCCGCCAACAAACCTATGAAGGTTGTACTTCGAGGACTACCCTATATGATGGAAGCCGAACTAAAGCAGGCACTGTCGGAGGCTGGACTAAAGCCTATGATGGTGTTCAAAATGAAACGACATAATACGGACAAAAAGTTTAGAGATCAACTGTACCTGATTCATCTGGAGAAGGGCACCATCACCATGAGTCAACTGAAAACGATTAAATCGTTATTTCACATAATCATCGAATGGCAAAAGTATAAACCGGTACATCGGGATGTCACACAGTGCACGAACTGTTTGAACTACGGCCATGGAGCGAGGAATTGCCACATGAAAAGTCGGTGCGGGAAATGTGCCGAACCACACAATACCAACGATTGCCTACTAGATGACATCGCTGTAAAATGTGTGAACTGTGATGGCGACCATCCATCTACTAGCAAATCGTGTCCCAAACGTGCTGAGTTCACAAAAATTCGACAACAGGCGTCCCGTAAACAATCAACGCGCAAGAATGTTCCACAGAAGGATGAAATTAATTTCCCACGGCTCCCACCGAAGAGGGATATTCCGAATTTGCCGCCACTTCCTCGCAGCAACCCAAAAGATTCAACCACTGGATCACAAAAAGAATCTTCTTCAAAAATTCCTCCTGGATGGGGCAATAATCACCCACAAGCAAAGGATGACTCTAGTGATTTATTCTCTGCTGTACAACTGATCGTCATTTTTGAAACAATGACAACAAAACTTCGGAACTGCAGAACGCGGTTAGATCAAATCAACGCCTTAGGCAAATTCATCATCGAATATGCAATATAATGAATTGGTTATAGTAAATTGGAATGCTTGCTCACTCAGGAGCAAAACTGCTGAATTGTCCGACTTTCTTCAAGAGAAGAATGCCGATATTGCTATTTTAACTGAAACTCATCTTAAACCTGAAATTTCTATTTTAATTTCCAATTACAGGATTCACAGGCTCGACAGGGCAACTACCAGAGGAGAGGGAGTTGCCATTGCCATTAAACGATCCATTCAGCACAGGCTTCTGTCAGCCTTTAAATTGCAACTAATAGAAGCCATCGGAATTGAGATTACAACGACGATGGGACCCATCATCATCATTGCAGCGTACTGCCCCAAACAAACCAATCTTCGAGATGGTACGTGTGCATCATTGAAGCGAGATCTGGCTATGCTCACTCGATGACAGAACAAATTCATCATTGCTGGGGACCTGAACGCACGGCATGAGCTGTGGGGAAACAGAAGACAGAATCGAAACGGATTCGTACTTGCCGAAGATTACGAAGCTGGACAATACAACATCCTCGCTCCGGATCAACCAACGCGACTTTCCAGATCGGGAGTTCATTCCATTTTGGATATATTCAGCAGCAACATCGCCGTAGACAGCTCTCCGGTTGTCTTCAACGAGCTCTCTTCCGACCACTTTCCAGTAATATTGACGTTGGGATCTTCACCAGAAACAGTGCCTATTCAACCTCGGAGGAACTATTATCGCACCGATTGGGTCCAATTTCAACAAATCGCCGACCAACATATTAATATCGATCTGCCACTTGATTCCCCGATGGAAATCGATGCGGCCCTATCTTCCTTCCAGCATTCAATCACAGTCGCTCGTGATAGGACGGTTCCAGTACAACATATGCCGAGTTCCTCTCTTCAAATCGACAGTGTCACCAAGAAACTCATCCGACTTCGAAATATCTACCGGAGGCAGTATCAACGAACTGGCATCCTAGATAGGAAGACTTCTTATAACAACTTAACTAGGATAATCCAGGAAAGGATATCTGAGCTTCGCAACAGGAACTTCCAGCAAAAGCTTCGAGAAATTCTCCCCTTCTGGTCCTTAACGAAGGTGCTTAAGAAAAAACCGAAGCCTATTCCTCCTTTGCTGCCACCCCAGGACGCAGCTGAAGGAATACCTTTAATCACACCAGTAGAGAAGGCAAATGCGCTAGGCCAGCAGTTTGTGTGTTCTCACAATTTAGGACTCAACATAGTTAGTCCACATGAAAGAGCCGTTGCAGATAGAGTAGCTGAGGTTGACCAATCAGACAGCTTAGTTCCTGAGGAAAGTAGAGTCACTGCGAATGAGCTGATGGCTATTGTGGAAAAATCCAAAAATATGAAGGCCCCCGGTTTCGACAACACATTCAACATTGAGCTGAAACATTTGAGTATTCGCTCATTTGTCTTCTTAGCTAAAATTTTCAACAGGTGCTGGGAGCTTGGTTACTTCCCTTCAAAGTGGAAGTTAGCTAAAGTTATCCCAGTATTGAAACCGGGGAAAGATCCTTCTCTTTCCAAGAGCTATCGGCCCATCAGCTTACTCTCTGCACTATCCAAGCTGTTTGAAAAGTCAATACAGAGGCGAATTCTTGCTTTCGCAGATGAACAGGATATATTTCTGGAAGAACAGTTTGGGTTCCGGAAAGGAAGATCCACCATCCACCAACTCACAAGGGTTAACAACGTCATCCAGCAAAACAAATCAGTGTCCAAAACGACTGCCATGGCAATATTGGATATTGAAAAGGCATTCGATAATGTGTGGCACGATGGCCTGGTGTTTAAATTGCATAGGTATAATTTTCCCATGTATCTTATTAAAATTATCAAAAATTATCTTGCAGATAGAGCATTCCAGGTTTCTCTGAATAATGCACTTTCAGAAAGATTTCCTATTCCTGCTGGTGTACCCCAAGGAAGTATCCTAGGTCCCATCCTATACAACATTTTTACATCAGACATCCCACCTCTTCCGGGTGGTGGTGTTCTGTCACAATTTGCTGATGATACTGCCATTCTTTACAAAGGTCGTGTCATTAATGCTCTGAAGAATAAACTACAGACAGGTCTGGACGCTCTAACTGAATATTTTACAAGCTGGAAAATTGTGATCAATGCAACAAAAACTCAGGTCATCTTGTTTCCACATTCAAGATCTCCAAAACTTGTTCCATCAGACGAATGCCGAATACGATTCGGTGATGAGGTCATCCAGTGGTCCGACGAAGTTATCTATCTAGGACTCACCTTTGACAGACATCTGATATTCAGGTCACATGTTGACAAAATCGTTCAAAAATGCAGCATACTCATTAGGTCTCTGTATCCGCTGATTTGTAGAACATCTAAACTTTGCCTGAAGAATCAGATGGCTGTCTATAAACAAATCATCTACCCCGCAATTGAATACGCAGTCCCTGTTTGGCGGGGCTGTGCACGAACACACAAACTTAGGCTTCAGCGCATTCAAAGTAAGATCTTAAAGATGATTCTAAATCTACCCCCTTGGACAAGGACTAGTGAAGTACATGAGATGGCTTCCCTGGATATACTAGAACAAAAATTCGAACAATACTGCACGAAATTTGAAGAGAGGTGCTCAATCTATGAAATACAAATAATTCAAAATTTGTACGTATTAGGTTAGGGATAGTTATAAGTAGGTAGATATTTTATTAATAATTAAAATAAATATTATGATTAAACATTAGTATGTAAAACAAGAGTAACTAAAACACCTATTATTAATAACGAATCGTATGAACAACAAAGATGAAAGGCCAAAGGGTCAAAACACTTGTACTGTAAAATGTTGATGTAATACACAAAAATAAGATTAATAAACAGATATTTATGCAAAAAAAAAAAAAAAATGCGAAATTCGATCATTTCTTCTTGTGCGTTGGATGCAAGCAGACGTCGTGGGACCAGCAGCTTCGGAGAGTGCACCTTCTGCTTGGTTAAAAACCTCAAACGCTCAGGTCGCATATCTCATTTGGACTTCAGTCGTCAGGTGGAGTTGTTGGTAATGAAGGCAGACCTCTTGCGTGATATAAAGCCTCAAACGCTTAGATCGTGCTTTCATTTGGACTTCAATCGTCGAGAGCAGCGGTCGTCAATAAAGAGAGCAGACCTTTTGCGTGGTGCCAAACCTCAAACGCTCAGGTCGTGCTCTCATTTGGACTTCAATCGTCAGGTGGAGCAGTCGTCAATGAAAGCAGAACTTCTGTTCTTGGTTCTAAATTTAGTTCTTGAACTCAGGTCCAGTTCCTTATTCTAGAATTCTATTCGGTTTTTTTTAGAACCATAATAATACTCTCAAAGAATTATGCGAAATTTTGCTTTGCTGTACTTTATACAACCCATTTTGATGGTCGAGACGAAAAATCGTCTTCAAGTTTCAGAGCTTAGTTCCGGGTTTAGAATTCAGAGCCTGTGTGCTGAACTGGATTCTGGAAAAAGATTTCAGAACTAATTTCAATTTCGAAATTGTAGTTCTATAACTAAAATCCAACTGAATTCTGAGTCTATTCTAATTTCTGAATTTAGTTCTTGAACTCAGGTCCAGTTCTTAATTCCAGAATTCTTCAAATCGGTTCTCTTTAGAACCATAATAATACTCCTAAAGAATTATGCGAAATTTTATTTTACTGTACTCTATACGGCCCATTTTTATTATAAAGAACTATCTGGTTATTTTATTACATTTATTTGCGTTTCAGAATGTTTAACGTAACTAATCTAGGCGCATCGTTTAAAATTCTAGTAGTGAAAAAGGGGAAAGTTGCAATCGATCAACTACCAGTTCGAATTCGGAAGTATAAAGAAAGTGTGTCAGTTTTATTCGTATTCACGACATCTAGTTATGTCTCTGACATTACACACCCGTACTTTTATAATGTATATAGGGGGGCGACCCGTTTGGCATAAGGTCATTTGGCATAATACCGTTTGGCATAACGCTGTTTGGCATAATGGTTATTTGGCATAACAGTTATTTGGCATAATGGTCTTTTGGCATAATGGTCATTTGGCATAATGCCATTTGGCATAATAATAATTGAATTTGCAATATTTTAATCTAATGAAAATTTTCGTTTGTGTTTCGATCGATTGATGTTGTGCAAGGAAAACTCGAACGAAATATGTGAATTTTATATTCGGTCCAAATATTTCGATAATATTAGGTGAAATAGCATTATTATTTTTTATTTTTAAAATTCTGTAATAAAAGCACACAACCGCCGTTGGAAGCGCCGGCCACTGCGGGGGGGTAGCGCCCCCGCAGAAATCACCTCTGTCTAGTTGTGGGCGTTTGCCCGGATTACCCAAAGCTAGGAGCTATCCCTCAGTTAAGTCCGAACGAGTGGCAGCGCCAAATGACCATTATGCCAAACGGTGTTATGCCAAACGGTATTATGCCAAACGACTTTATGCCAAAAGTGGTAGCCCCGTATATAGGACATGATTGTTTCTCAAGATGTTTTGAAACATCAGCAATTCAATTTGAAAAAATTAATAAAATAATTTGGAATTTGTGAGACAAATATGTGATACGAATTAATAAATTAAACGGCACATATTTTTCCTTTCATTATTAAAGTGAATCATTTTTTTCGGATCGAAAATTTATTTTGTACATTTTTTCAGTATGTACACACTTAAACCGATTCTCGAGCTCGTCATATTGAAAAGCTGAATTAGATCGGCATTACGACTGATTTTACTGATTGTTCAGTAATTCACATGCTCTTTTCCGAAATTCGTTAAAGTGATATTCTGCTATCTCAGTAAAGCGCGTACTTTTGCCGAAGTTTATCGATAATTATTATTGCTGAACTTGTCAGTAAACAACAAATATACCGAAATCAGCAAATCCGTTTGCCGAGATTTCGTACAGTGAGATAGTTTTTACTGAAACTCAGTGAGACACTTGTCATCTAATGTCTCTTTTCGATTTTTCAAAACACCACGTCGTCATTGCTCGTGGAGCTGGAAAACATTGGAAGAAGGAGAACAGATTTTTTAAATTTCGTGACAAGATGAGTGAAATAAGAAAACTATCTGCTTCGCAAATATAATAATTGATGTCTACTTATTTCCAGGTAGGTGCGTTGAGGAGCACTTGAAAAAATTGTCTTGAGGCGTGATGTTTTCTTTTTTGTATGTTAGATTCAAATGAACGTAATAAAACACCATCTTTGTCCAACCGTTGCTTTTGTGACTTATTTTACATACAATAATAAAGAAAAATCCATTTCACGTTCGGTTACTGATGACTCGGTAATTCATGATTCAATCCTGCTCGCTTTTGCCGAACTAACAGTTTAATTTCTGCTGACAAGTTCGGTAATAATTGACAGTTAATAAATTTAGGATTGCCGAGATTTTCAGTAATTATACATTTTGCCGAGACGATTTCCCAGCACACGGCTGTGCAAATCTCGACATTTTTTGCCGAGATTCAGCAAGAAAATTAAGGTGTGTATATACTCATTTTCTGGAGTTGATCCCAGGATGACGGTTACATGCATTGAAAATCAATTTTACCTATTTTTGAGGAGAAATCACTAATTGTCGTGCTCTTCTATAAGCTACCAAAAATTAGGTCGTTATCTACTCAAACTTTGACTTGATTGTAAAAAATGGGTAGCGTGCTTTGTTATGGTGTGGCACTTTGGATAAACTTAGATTTACCTGAATTTTGAGGTCATCACTCGTTACCTAAAATTGGGGAGATGCACTTTAGTTGATTTTGGGTAGGTTTTGATCCAAAATTAGGTAGCGGCTGGTAAGTAAATAAGTAGTAAGTAAATGGCTGCTCTGTAAATAATTCGGTAATGTAAGTGGCTATGTAAGTTAATGTTGGTAATCCATTTTACTTTTGTTTTATCGATAACTATTATATTAGTAAACAAAGTTTTAGACGCGTTTAAATTGAAGAACTTTTCTACTTTTTTCAACCACAGTACATTTATTCAATGTAGCAATTCAATTTCTATGCTGTTGTAAGATAATGCTTTATTACAATTTATATTATATTTTAAATGCAAATTCAATGCACACTGAATTAAAGCATGTTGAATTAATGTTAATCTACATTAACGATGTTATATTAAAGTCGTAAATGTGCAATGATATAATGCATAGGGAATTATCACTAAAACTGAATTCAGATACTTACTCTCGTAATCTTTGATCTTATCTCACATTCTGATTTCAATTTGCGCACACTTATTACGGGTTTGACGAAATATTTAGTTTTTCATAATTATTAAGATAATTTAGACTTAATATATTTAAAACTAACATCAACTTATGGCTCATGTTTCATTTTGAATATTTATGATGTGAACATTTTAATAATTTTGCTAAAGCGACATATTGCTAAGTTTGGAGTTATTCGACTTTGTCGATTTTTTGCCTTAAACGAGCCTAAAAAATAACGCCCTGTCAGATTTCTCTTCATATTCAATGATCTTTTCAAAGCCGTTGAAATGTTAGTGTTTGACGAAAAAACTATCCTAAGTTTTTAAAGTTAGCTTGTATTAAAAAAACTTTTTTGAGTAAAATTGTGCTCAATAATTAGCATGACAACTCATCGGAAGACAATTTTCTCGTTCACAGAAAAGTTAGAATAAAAAGGTAATTTTTAGAGCCACCCTGCCTTAACTCTGAAAAATTAGTATAACTCGTTCAAATAAAGAGCTAGGAAAGTTTTTTTTAGCAAAGTTTCTTTAAACAAAATTAAACAAAGGGTATAAATGATGAAAAAATCATCATTTTAGCGATTTTTTTTTCAGAATTATCGTTCAATAAAATAAATTCAAATGTATTGCATGATAAAAAACCTGTTTTAATCCACCTAGTGGTGTAATGATGCCTTTCTCATATCAATCAAACTATCATATATAATACTGTGGTATTCTTCAAAATTATTTTTCTTCGATTCTTAAAGAATAATCGAAATAGATTTGTTTAACCGTCTACTGATAAAAACTATCAATTGGAAAATATTTGAGGTCGATTTACGATTTACTTTTTACGGTTTTTCGCTCTTTTCAGTGATGGTATAAAATTTTTAACACACTTTACCCTATATTTCAGGATCCGGAAGTCGGATCCGGATGAAATTCAAGAATTACGTATGGGACCACAGGACCTTTAATTTGAACCTAAGTTTGTGGAAATCGGTCGCGCCATCTATGAGAAAAGTTAGTTCATTTTTTTGAACATTTTACCCCATAAAGGTAGTGCAAAAAACGTTACATACACAAATACGCACATACACACACAAACACACACACATACACACACACACAGACATTTTGCGTATTCGACGAACTGAGTCGAATGGTATATGACACTCGGCCCTCCGGGCCTCGGTTCAAACGTCGGTTTTCACAGTGATTGCATAACCTTTCTATATGAGAAAGGCAAAAAAAAAATTTTTCTTCGATTCTTAAAAGAATAACCGAAATCGGTTTGTTTGACCGTCTACTGATAAAAACCATCAAATTGGAAAAGATTTGAGGTCGATTTAGAAATTTTTTTAAGGTTTTTCCCCATTTTCAGTGATGGTGTACAATTTTTAACACACTTTACCCTATATTTCCGGATCCGGAAGTCGGATCCGCATGAAATTCAGGAATAACGCATGGGACAACAGGACCTTTCATTTGAACCTAAGTTTGTGAAAATCGGCCATCTATGAGAAAAGTTAAAACACATATTTTCTTTTTTTGCACATTTTACCCCATAACTCTCGAACCGGAAGTCGGATCCAAATAATATTCAGGAATTTTGTATGGGGCCTCAAGACCTTTCATTTGTATCTAAGTTTGTGAAAATCATACACACACACAGACATTTTGCGTACTCGACGAACATTTTGAACAAAATTTTGTAATTTTTTCGTGGAAAAATTTTGAGAGATTAGTCGGTTAAGAGGTATTTTTGAGGACGAAAATCATGATTTGCGGTATACAGTGGACAGCGTAGACTAATCAGAAGTGAACAAATAAAAGCAGCATAGTTAGAGTAGAAGTTTTTCTAAACAACAAAGTTTCTGTTTGATTTTTTTTTAATTTTTGGTGGTTGTTCAAAATGAAAACTTCGATTTTTCACTAAAAATTTCACCATTTTGTAGTTATAAAACCCATCCAAAGTAACAAACAACGGAAAGGAAAAGGTTGGGGTCTGGTTTTTTTTATATGTAGAAGGTGTGTGCAAAATTTGAAAAAATGGTTCAGTAGTTTTTGAAAGACGATGTACACGGACTTTCAGTTTTTTTGTCTATAATATCAATAGAAACAATTTGTTACTCAAGGGAGCCCGTAGGGTCTAACAGTTTCAAAAATTATATTTTTTCTTTTATAATTTGTTATAATGAAACATTTCAAGAATGTTTTGTCAAGTTTGAAAGTCAATCGAAACCGAAATCTTGGGCCTGTGTGCCGAGCTCTTACTTCTTCGTAGTATGAGATATGCAAAGATAAAGATAACTTGCTGAGTTTTGTTCTGGTACACGGGAAGAAATCCGTTACTGCTATCATGATTAGAAAATCATGAAACCAATCATTTTACCTTCTCATGATACCATGAGCAAAAAGTCTTCTCCCATGAAAATTAATCATGGTCCGAAAATGTGTTACTTGAGGAATGTATTTCTTTTAAAGCTCGTAACTCCAATTTTCTATCCGGATATCACTTTGAACCCTCTGCCTCAAGTGATCCGATGGATTGTTTAATAGATTAATGATAAGACATAAAGCAGACATTCAAAAGCAAGAGCTACTGAAAATTTTTACTTGATCCTGAGGCATATTCATTTTATAATTGTGTTGGTTTACCCACCGGCTGAACTGACAACATAAAGATAATGAACCGAAAATTGACATCATAAGTTTTACATTTTGTATGAATATATCTGAATGTATTCTTACATATTCGATGTGACTGTTGTTGTTAAAATAATATTTCGAGAGCTAGCGTAAACGGAAAAATAAATTCGACTGTAAACAAGGAGCACCATCTAACGAAAATTAGTTTTTTTATTCAACTTGTTTGATTAATTTGTTTCATAGATATAAGAACACAAGCTGTATTGATTCACCTAAATATTTCATCTAAGACGATTTTGCAAACGATGTTTTGAAAACAAAGAAGAAAAAATGATTCGCTGTCTTTGCAAGAATTCGACATAGAGTATCTTTTTATAATGTTTGATTCACACGTGTTTTTTCATGCAGTTCGTGTATGTGTTTCAAATTCTGACAAAAAAAATCAAAACTGGAGCAATGAACGCAAGTAAACACGTTATTTTAGATGTCGCAGTTGTTTAAAAACATATTTAAATTGTTTATGCTTCAGATTAAAAGAAATTCGTTGTGCTTTTCACTGTTTTGCTATTCAAATGTACATTATTTGAGACATTAGTTGAAATCGTCTAAACAATACGCCACACACTTTTACACCATTCCATTTAATTCATATTTGAAATCTTCATATTTTAAAACATAACGCCTGAATTTATGTTGCAAAGATTACCATTGTAGCAGAAACACGCCTGAAGTTATACCCAACAACGTCAAATGCGTTACGCTAAATTTCAACGAAATCAGTCCAAATGTATCATGATCCGAGAACTTTTAATCATGGTGTATTATCATAACATGAAAATATACTATTCTCCCCAAATCATGACTCGTTTTGTTCATTTCTTAAATCGGAATTTTGCCCGTGTAGGTTTGAAAATTTCACAGAATATTCTTTAAATGTGTTACTATAATAAAATGCAAAGAAAAAAAAGATGTTTCAAATGTGTTAGACTTTACAAAATAGTAGGCATACAAAAAAACGGATAGAATCTAAATTTTCAATCAAGTAATCGTTAGTAGGTAGTGTTGAAATTACAAAACTGTACGGTAATTTTTGTCAGGACAACAACAACAGGAATACCAAACGCTCAACTGTTGATAAATTCGGTAAACAATTTCAGAATACATAGCCGAAATAGTTCTGAGAAATCGATACTGTTTCTTGGATTTATATTAATAAAGTAAAAATTCCCAGAGAGCACTCCAATTATCTCTCTGCTCGGCTCTGCTCTCTATTACGTGAGAAAAAAACATAAACATTTTTATGCTAGCATGGTTTGTTATGATCAAAACACTCGCAGAATTGTTTCTGGCCGGATGAGAATTCATTCGTGAGTAGACAGCCGTTCGAGGAGAACGTAGTTTCGATCTGCTGCGTTTTGTCCGTACAACAACCAAAGCTGTTAAATAAGCAAAATTTTCCATGAATAGTAATACTCGTTAATTTAGCATATTTCGCGGCGTTTTCCCTTGACCCATCTTCAGTAGTAGCGATGCTATCGAAGCGCATGTTTGGGTGGTGATGTGCAAGAACTTTCAATCGGAGATACGATTTCATATTTGATGAGATTATGAAAATTTTAACAACGTGAAATGAAATGTTATTTCCAGGGCAATGAGATAGGCGAAAAATTAGTTTCACGGGAAAATTACGTTAAATCGAGAGAAATGTTCTGAAACGTATCTTGGTTTCATTTTATATGATCATATTCAAGTTATTACGGATATCAATTGTTGGATTTAATGCATCATTAGACAGGTAATTGTATGATATAAATCAATTGTTCATGACATATATCTATAACAATACAAGTGTTATTTGTCAGCATTTGATTAGTAGTACTTTCGGTCGCTTTTATCCACTGATAAGAATGCGATAACGAAAAGATGTGAAGTGTTTATGTACTCAAAGCGTGATAAACACGGTAGATGAACGGTATCTGGACATTAGGGTGGGTATCGCTTTTCAGTTGCGTCCCGAGCTCCTAGTATTTATTCTAATATAAGAGTCAGTTTAAAACCATAGACAAAGTTAACAGATGCTACTCTAACAGACACAAATCATTAGAGCGAGAATAGAAACATGATTGATAGAGGCTCATTACCCCTACTTCAGAGTTGTTGGCTTAGGGTGTAATGTTTGAACATCTAGTCGAATGTACAAACAAAACTACACACGTTTTGTTGGGCGAGCTCATTCCTTGTTGACTCATTTCTCATCGATTTGTGCTTTGTATGAGCAGGTGTTTCTTTTTAGATGGTTTCAACGATTCGGTCAAGGTTAAAGAAATTGTTATCTTAGAAAACGGATCATTTGTAAATATGATTTTTAATCAATGTTGACGTTATTCATACAGGACTGACTATAACCGATTCGGCAATTGGGGCCTAAATTACATACTAGGTATCAATGCTTTGTATTAGATTTCAATACAAAGAAAGGTTAAGATAATGTTAAAAGAAAGGACTTTCTAGACCGTTCTATGTTCCTATCCTCAGTTGGAATAACTGGCCTTCTTGTTCATATTTTATTCAAGAGATGCATTGCACCAGTCGCATAAGACCTGAAGACTTGCTTGAGGCTAACATACAAATTATGCTGTAGTCTCACTGTTGCTGCTATCCATTGGAAAGCCTACTTCAGTTATAGGTACTGCGACACAAACATAATCTACACCAAATGACACTGTATTCGAATAATAACTTTAAAACTAATAAAGTAAAGGATAGTGAAAGCCATGAAGAGTGCAAAGGTTCACAATGGTTTTACAATATTATATTTGTATCCAATCATGGTTCATTATTGAATTATATACTACTTGGTGTCCCGGAGAACTTCGCCTGTCTCAAAATTTATATTTGGACTCAAAATATTTCTTACAATTATCTGCAGAATTATTAACGGACCTAAGTTATTTGCACTGTATTAGCCGTTGCTTAGTTTTTGGCCTTCTTGTTCATATTTTATTCAAGAGATGCATTGCACCAGTCGCATAAGACCTGAAGACTTGCTTGAGGCTAACATACAAATTATGCTGTAGTCTCACTGTTGCTGCTATCCATTGGAAAGCCTACTTCAGTTATAGGTACTGCGACACAAACATAATCTACACCAAATGACACTGTATTCGAATAATAACTTTAAAACTAATAAAGTAAAGGATAGTGAAAGCCATGAAGAGTGCAAAGGTTCACAATGGTTTTACAATATTATATTTGTATCCAATCATGGTTCATTATTGAATTATATACTACTTGGTGTCCCGGAGAACTTCGCCTGTCTCAAAATTTATATTTGGACTCAAAATATTTCTTACAATTATCTGCAGAATTATTAACGGACCTAAGTTATTTGCACTGTATTAGCCGTTGCTTAGTTTTTGGAACGGTCTAAATGCATATTTTCTGTGTCTGTGTGTATGTGCGTATGTGTGTATGTAACGTTTTTTGCACTAACTTTTCTCGGAGATAGCTGGACTGCTTTTCACGAACTTAGATTCAACTGAAAGGTCTTGTGGTTCGTTACAAATTTCCTGATTTTTTTTTTGATCTGACGTCTGGTTCCGCAGTCATGGGGTAAAATGAGCCATAAAATTAAAATATGTGTACTTTTCTCAGAAATAGCGCGACCGAATTCCACAAACTCAGATTCAAATGAATAGTCTCATAGTTCTTTACAAAACTTCTTAATTTCATCTGGATCCGATTTCCGATTCCGGAATTATAAGGTCAAGCATGTCAAAATGGTATACCGTCACCTAGAGCGACGAAACAAAAAACGAAAAACAAATTCTAAATTGGCCTCAAGCATAAATCAAATAAACATAGATTTCCCAGTGTAATACTAATGTAGTTGAGAAACCCGTGACAGCAAAAGCACCGTCTGGTGGAGAATGGGTGCGTAAATGCTTCTAAAATGCATGCATAAAGTTGCCTGCGCATTTAACAAAACCACAGTAGCTAATGGAAAAAAGTACACCCGTTTCTCACTAGAGGTGCTGTTAGTGTCACCGTACAGTCGGAAATCTATGTTTATTTGATTTATGCCTCAAGACTACTTCAATCGGTAGTCATTATCAGTAGATGACCAAAAAAAACGATTCCGGCTATCCTGGTTTTCGATTTCCGATTCCTGAGGCACCGGAAATAGCTATCATATTGTCCTAAATGGATCTCACTTACTTTTCTTAGCGATGGTTTGACCGATTTTCACAAACTTAGGTTCAAATGAAAGGTCCTGTGGTCCCATACGGAATTTATGAATTGCATTCAATTTTATACTTCCACTTAAAAGGGTGAGCAAACGTAAAAAAATCTAAATCGGCCTCAAGACTACTCCAATTGATAGTTTTCATCTGTAGACGGTCAAATAAACCGGATTTCGGTTATTTAGGAGTTAACCTTATTTTGTGCTAGGGCACATAACCAATTTCACTATCTTTACGTTTCGTCTTAGATGGATTTCGGTTATTCTTTCTAGAATCGAAGAAAATTATTTTGAAGAATACCACAGTATTATATACCTTATGATCAAAAAAGAATCGGAATTTTCATTTTAAAATTCACGCGCTTGTAAAATCGGTAAACTTTTATTCTCACAACGTTAGTAACACTTTTATACACATTCTGTCAAATTTTGACGCATATCGTACGATTAGTTTTTGTTTGACGTCTATACAAAGAATTTGAAAAATTTCCTTGTGGCGACTTTTACAATGGAAGAAAATTTAGAACAACGTGCGTGCATCAAATTTTGTGTTGCAAATGGTTTTAAGTGTTCCGAAACGTTGAAAATGTTAGAAAAGGCCTTTGGTGAATCGTGTCTAGGAAAAACACAGGCATGCGGCCTTTTCTAACATTTTCAACGTTTCGGAACACTTAAATCCATTTGCAACACAAAATTTGATGCACGCACGTTGTTCTAAATTTTCATCTATTATGAAAATCGCCACACGAAAAATTTTCAACTTCTTTGTATAGACGTCAAACAAAAACTAATCGTACGATATGCGTAAAAATTTGACAGAATGTGTATAAAAGTGTTGCCAACGTTGAGAGAATGAAAGTTTACCGATTGGACAAGCGCGGGAATTTTTAAATGAAAATTCCGGTTCTTTTTTGATCATAACGTATGATAGTATGATTGGTATGAGAAAGGCATCATTACACCACTAGATGGTTTTGTAATTTGATTATAGTGCAAGATGTAAACCATTTTGCAAATTATTTTATCTTTTAGTAGAAATCTGACAGCTCAGCAGTTATTTTCTTTACCTTCAGTAATAACCCTGACAGTAGAATAATTTCAGAGATTAATAGCAGAAAAGGTTATGTAATCTGGATTCATTTGCGCTGATTGGAATGTAATTTTGACCTTGTCGTGAGTATGGTAAACTATTTCTTTTGCATGGATTGAGTGTTCCATCCGGCCTAAGGCTTATTCTTAGAAAGTAAGAATGTAAGTTTGACATGCACTTCCTTCGAATCGTAACTCGTAGCTCGGAGGCTTCCTAAAAAAGTAGTAAATAACCAAAACCACGAAACTAACAACAAAATGTGACTTGACAACATTTGACATTGATTTGATTGTGCCTTTTAAAATGATAAATTTTCAGTTAAAACAATTTACAGTTCTTTACTTCTCTTCTAGACGGTTGAGCTCTCTAAAATATATACGCTGGGATTTTTTTTTAAATTATTAAACACCCAAAACAGTGCAATCCTTAATTTATTTTTCATAATAGTTGTTTTAAACTTGTTACTATAATCAACATTAGAGGTTGATTTGTCGTTTGCCTTATAAAAATGAAGAAGCTGAATCTAAAACAACTTGAAAACATTTGCTAAACTTCAAGCTTGTGAAGAAAAACGGTCATTCATACACTAGAATAATTTAGCATAAGTGATGTTTTTCTTAGAAGTGATATTCATTAGATATTCAGACACGAAATTCTAAAGCTGATTTTGGTTGAACAAAAACAAAGCAATATTAACACACATTATAGGTAATATCCATCTATCGAATTTTGGAATGGGTCGCATTTCAAGTTGAGATAAACCATTAATTCAAAAAAAATTTTTGAAATGTCAAATTTCAATCGATAATTATACTGTTCATACACACTTGTATATCAGTTCCATATCGATTTCTGCCATTTGGAGTTAACTTGATGTATAAATTCTATCCTTGACATATTTTCAGAAATTGAAATGAAAATGATGAATTTGTTCAGTAGAACATGAACAAATATCTACTCTTGCCTGTCCTATAATATCATAAAACATAAAATGCAATAATACCAGTACCACAACCAAAAACTTCAGTGCTGGATCCGTGTCTCACCAGAAGGCCTTTCATTTGAGCCTAGGTTTGCTAAAATCGGTTTGAGCATCTCTGAGATAATGAAGCAAGCTCCGTTTAGAGCTTTTCACCACTGTTTCCGGTACTTTTGAAACTGCGCACCGATATAACAGTAACCAGCACCTAACATAAACGACAAGTTGAAACAGCTTGGAGCCAAATTTAGAAGATTTTTTCTGTATCGTCACTCAAAATGATGGTTTGAAAATTTATATACTCTTCAACTCTGTAATTTCTTACCCAGAAATCGGATCCGGATGAAATTTATTAGCGGCTAAGTGGACCGCAAGGTTAAGTCGTCTCTGAGAAAATGAATTGTGTTCCCTTGTTGGAGATTTGACTATTATTTCTGGTACTTCCGGAGCCGGAAACTAATAAACTAAGAAAAAAATGCACAGCATAGGAATCATACGCCTAGTACAAAAAGCTTTATTTGTTTTTAAGTTGCTAGGTATACCGAAATATTCGGGAAATAGAAGTTTTTTACTTAATACCTGTAATTTCGGAACCAAAAGTTGTATCAAGACAAAATTCCATGGCGTTCTGTGGGATTATAAGACCTATCGTTTGAATCTAAGTTTGTTAAAATAGGTTCAGCCATCGCAGAGAAAATTGAGAGCATATGTTTTGCTTGTTTTACACATATCATCCTGTAATACCGGAACTGAGAATCGAATCGGTATAAAATTCAATAGCGCTCTATGGTAAAGTAAGACCTAATGAATAAGGGCTTGAAAAATCGATTAAGCCATCTCCGAGAAAATCATGAGCATATTTTTTGCAACATTTAATCACTGCACTATTTTGCAACCGATTTTCTCAAATAAAATAGTTATTTTTGCCATTTGTGCCATTTATTTCAAATCTACCTGCGAAACTACACACGCACATACACACACAGACATTTTGCGATCTCGACGAACTGATTCGAATGGTATATGACATTTGGTTTAAAAGTTGGTTTTCACAGTGATTGCATATCTAAAGGCAAAACAAGTTTACTTATGAGTAATTTTCTAGTTATGTGTATATTTGACAGCGCTTAGAGTAAAAATAGGTTCATCTTTATATAAAAACAGAAAAAAAAACTATTCCTGCTGTAACGAGAATCAGAGAACTCTGGTTTGTTTACTTTTCCTTCCTTTAAAAGTTTACCTGCTTCTTAGTGTGACCTTGTTACGCATCACGCTAGACTAACTCCAGAATAGAATGTTTGCATAAATTGAGAAAAAATTTCAACAAAGAGAGATTCGCATTTACCTAACAATAGTTTTACGAAACCCACACCACACATCTTTTGTGTATGATATTGGCATTTGAGTATGTCGTTACCAGTTGTAATGCTATGATAAAGAAAGATACAATAATATCATTAGGTGGATTGAAGTAGATTGAGTAGTCTATTTCGAGCATTACCAACTTATGAGTATGAGAATTTTAGTCAGAGATTCATCTGTTTGTAGGAGAGGTTTGTTACTCGATTAAACACTCTGAATTCAAGCGATTCCTTCTCTTTATGTGTGCTCATAGCGCGAGTAACCCAAGTCATAACATACCAAGTTTATTTAGAATTGCGTTTAGTGCCGGTATAAGTCAGCTAGAGTGAACACGGAGCATTGAATGTTAAGGGGTATCAAATAGTTTTTGTTGATGTCACCACATCAAGGCCGAAGTGAGGAACTGATTTCATATTTTGGTATGTTTTGTGATTCTTTTTGCTAAATCTTAAACTCAAAGTTCATTGTACTGTGATTACAATCCGTTTCGTGCCACGATGCCTCATAAGGCGTTGGAATGCTTCTCAGTATGAACGTAAAATCTGGAAAATAATTTTCTTCTTGGAGAGCAAAGATAGTAACGATTAAATTGCCTGCAGTTTCAATAATTTGCGTTGTCGTGGTCCCTCGCACTCAAGGCTGAAATTAGTGATTAAGGTTACAAAACGGGTTATACTGCGACTTTTTGGTGGCACTGAGAGTGATGTCATACATCTAAGCTTACCTCATTCTACAATGCAGTTCTCTTCTCTTCCGCTCGCTACATTCATACTTGATGATGGAAGATTTACCAGCGGATGTCAGTGGAAGACTAGCGTACAAAATTTTGCCTTGACACCCTCAAAGCGTCGGGAGCTTGAAAAGGTCGACTACAAGTTCTTCGGAATGAATAAATATATCTAAGGACAATGGAATGGCGGTGTCAGAATTTTCATTTGTGTAATATACTGAGTACTGCCGTCCTATAGAGCTTCAAAGTTATCACCTACAAAGCCTACCTTCAGGTGATTAAATACATACCTAATAAGCTATGTGAACTATTTTTGAATGAGACTTTACTTTAGTTTACTGAGTATTAAACAAATCAATATAATTTATAATTTAATGAAATTGGGCTTGTTGTATAACTTCAAGAATTTGCTGATTAAAGCGTGTTTCATTTTCAAATCACTTGCACAAAGTACTTGTTATATTCGTTAATTTTATTCCGACTTTAACACAGTACCCATTTTAAAATAGCTAGCAGTTGTCATATGTTGTCGTTTAAACCAAAGGTCATGTTCCGAATCGGGATTTAGAACCCTGAATTTTCTTTGATATTTTTTATACTGAATTTATAACCAGACAGTCCCGAAGTCGAAAATCTAGGCTTATTCAACGAGCTTAAAAAAATCTAGGCTTATTCAACGTCCAGTGTAGACTGTCGTCCGTCATAGACACAAAAGCCATCATTTTTGTGTTTCAGAAGAGTTTGTAAATCAATTGCTGTTCTCGACGATGCAATTGTGATGACACAAGTTCGAGCACAATACTAAAAAATCAACAGGAAAGGCTGTGTTGTTTAGTTTCGCATCAGACAAAAATTGAAATTTTCTGCATTGATCCAAACAGACACACCATGTACAAATGAATGAATGGAAAATGACGGAAAAGCAGAGAAAAACAAAATAATCTTGAAAAATAATGTTTTGTAAAGGATAAAGCTCAATTTTTCATATCCTACAAATTATAGTGGAGAGAAAATAAATTTTTCGGCATAGCTATTGGATTCAAATTTATCTGAAATATTACTGAAGACGTCAATTTCGTATTTATTCAAATAAAAGGATTTTATGGGTCTTTACTGTTACTTTTGGTACATGGGATTTTCAATAAATAAAAATCCTATAGGGTACCAACCCCTGATGGATTCCTCGCATGGCAACAACTTTATTTAAGGAAAAAGATCATGCATTTGAAGAGCGTTGTTCATTAAACTTTCCGATATTTCAAATTATACATAAATTATGCTGTAATATCTGATACTAGCTACATCTGTGTACTAAATTTACCTTATTTTTGGCTAAGTGAGCAGATTATTTGGTTAGCAGCAATGTTTCTAGATTTAAGGTTCTCAAATTGTATTTAATTTTCCATTAGAATGGAGACTGATAAAATTAAATTTTGTTTAAACTAAACCGACCATATACCAGATAAATCATGCTTTCAAGTCTTTTAGCATGAATCGGAAAATCGTTACTAAAATACTGCTGCATAAAAAATTCTAAAATGTATATGTAAAATATAGTCTTTTTTTCAAATAGATGAAGCAAAATGTAAACTTAATTTTTGATTAGTTTACTCTCATTTACCATTTTATCATAAAAATACGGTAAAATTTCAATACTGGTTTTTGCAATAATCATTTCAAAACCCATCGGGACTTAACTGCAACAGACAAAAAATGGAGTTTATGTTCTGCCGCTCGGTAATGAGTACAAGACTTAAATAAAAAGTATGGATCACGTTTTTTTTTAGTTTTAAAATGAGAATTCATCTTTGTTTCTCAAATCTTTATCGAATGAATTTCTAAATTCAGTCTTTTTAAAATATTGGTAAAAAATCGATACAGAGTGTTATTTTTTTGTACAAAAGCCCTAATCATGTTGTCATACCCGAGAGGGAATGGCATACCAGAACAAATTTCTGCCAAAAGCAAGTTTGAACGAAGAGCGTAATGAAAATAGTCATATATGTATAAAATGTTCAAAACGACGAATGTAACAATGAGAGATTCTCTTTGTTTACTTTCTCTTTCGATTATTGCGAAATATTCCTGCTTTTTTCGGTAATTTCTTCAGAGCAGATTAAAAGATGATAGCTTTAGTTATTATTATCGGTAAATAATTGGAGAGAAGGATTGCTAAGAGTGCCGTAATAATCAAAAGAGAAAGTAAACAAAGAGAATCTCCCATTGTTACATACATCGTTTTGAACATTTTATACAGATATATTTTCTTTTGGCAAGCAATTTGTGCAAGAAAATAAACCGGTTAAGTTTTTGTCCGGTTTTTGCATTCACAGATTTTTATCCGGTTCTTGCATAGAAGATTTTTTCAAACGATTCTTGCATTTTAAAATCCGAGTTCGGTTTTTGCTATCAATGTTTTCGTTCGGTTTTAGCTTTTAAAAATATTTAAACGGGTTTTTCAAAGACAATTCTTATCAATTATTTACTTATAAATTCAGTTGGATATTCATCAAATCTAGTTCTAGCGTCAGGGGAACATTAAAATCGAAAACATACACGGAAAGAAATTCGTTACTGCTGTCATGATTAGAAAATCATGAAACCAATCATTTTAACTTATTATTTAACCACTCTTCTCCCATGAAAATTAATCATGGTTCGAAAATGCGTTACTTGAAGAATGCATTTCTTTCAAAGCTGGTAACTCTAATTTTCTATCCGGATATCACTTTGAACTTTCTGCCTCAAGTGATGTGATAGATTGCTTAATAGATTAATGGTAAAGCAAAAAGCAGACATTGACTACCAAGCCCTGCTGAAAATGGTTATTTGATACTGAAGCATGTTCATTTAATAATCGTGTTGTTTTACCCACCGGCTCATAGAGAATTAAACATAACATTAAAAACATCAATATAACATTTTGTTTACATATTTGATGTGAGCGTTGTTGCTAGAATAATATTCCGATAGCTAAACCTAATATTCCGAGCTAAGAATAATATTCCGAGAGCGTAAACCAAAAAATAAATTCGATTGTGAATTTGGAAAACCATGTAACGAAAATCAAAAAAATATTTTGTTCAACCATTCTGATAAATTTGTTTCATAGATAAAGGGTGATTTTTTAAGAGCTTGAGAACTTTTTTAAACAATAAAACGCATAAAATTTGCAAAATCTCATCGGTTCTTTATTTTAAACGTTAGATTGGTACATGACATTTACTTTTTGAAGATAATTTCATTTAAATGTTGACCGCGGCTGCGTCTTAGGTGGTCCATTCGGAAAGTCCAATTTTGGGCAACTTTTTCGAGCATTTCGGCCGGAATAGCCCGAATTTCTTCGGAAATGTTGTCTTCCAAAGCTGGAATAGTTACTGGCTTATTTCTGTAGACTTTAGACTTGACGTAGCCCCACAAAAAATAGTCTAAAGGCGTCAAATCGCATGATCTTGGTGGCCAACTTACCGGTCCATTTCTTGAGATGAATTGTTCTCCGAAGTTTTCCCTCAAAATGGCCATAGAATCGCGAGCTGTGTGGCATGTAGCGCCATCTTGTTGAAACCACATGTCAACCAAGTTCAGTTCTTCCATTTTTGGCAACAAAAAGTTTGTTAGCATCAAACGATAGCGATCGCCATTCACTGTAACGTTGCGTCCAACAGCATCTTTGAAAAAATACGGTCCAATGATTCCACCAGCGTACAAACCACACCAAACAGTGCATTTTTCGGGATGCATGGGCAGTTCTTGAACGGCTTCTGGTTGCTCTTCACTCCAAATGCGGCAATTTTGCTTATTTACGTAGCCATTCAACCAGAAATGAGCCTCATCGCTGAACAAAATTTGTCGATAAAAAAGCGGATTTTCTGCCAACTTTTCTAGGGCCCATTCACTGAAAATTCGACGTTGTGGCAGATGAAATTATCTTCAAAAAGTAAATGTCATGTACCAATCTAACGTTTAAAATAAAGAACCGATGAGATTTTGCAAATTTTATGCGTTTTATTGTTTAAAAAAGTTCTCAAGCTCTTAAAAAATCACCCTTTATAACAAAACAAGCTGTATTGATTTACCCAAGGATGGCTTTTATCGTATCAAAGAACGTTCTTTGGCAACTCTTCAACGATTGAATCAGTGCCATGAAAGAGAGTTGGAAATCATCGCAACAAAAAAAAATTAGAGGGTTGTATTCAAGACACCACCGAGCACAATAACATTAAAAATGGAACGTTTCTAGGGTCTTCATAATTAATACGAAAATAAAGATGATAATGGTGATGATACACTAAACTAAAAACTTATTCAATTGACTAATTACAAACTTGCTCTAGTTTAAGCGCTTAGATTGTTAGCGAATGATAAAATTGACAATTAGATTCTTTCTTGGTAATTGATTCTATTCAATTTTGATCCCTTTCCACAAATTTTTACATTGTTAAGTTTTTGAATAAAGTTTAACTAGAAGTCAATTATGATGAATTCAAAGTTACTTGGAAGCTCAATTTTAGATACAAACAACATAAAGATTTAAACCTGAACAAATGAAACTATTTTATTTTATGATAATAATTTTCGAGAAACGTACAAACTTATTAATTTTATAAACAGTTAAATGATCCAAGAGAAGAATTTATTTATTTTAACGAAAAATGTTGTTCCAGTAAACTCAGTAATAGTGTAATTTTATTAATCCTTCTTCAAAGTCGTCGATAATCTTCGGAAAGTGTCGGTAAATAATATGGCAGCAATACGAGGAAGAAAACATGTGAAAGAGTTCGCATAAAATATTTAGTTACTTACATTGATTTTCGCTTTGGCATATTAGGAATATACGGAATGGATACGCAAATTCCGAAATTTTGCTCATATTGTATCTTGATGTTATTAACACATGAATGATTGTATCTTGATGTTATTAACACATTGTCATAGTTACAACGCGTGTAGTCATCAGACGCTTATTGTTTTGAAGCAAATAACAATTGAAGTGAAACTGGCGGTTAACCAAATTCTACGAGGGTTCCTATTCAAACGATACATGTAAAATCGCAGGTAAACTTACCTTGAGTTTATCTTTGATACTATATGATATTGCATCTAATTGTACTGTATATGTGAACCTGTGGAACTCATTTATACTACTAAACCGTGGAGGCCGCTTTTAGATAAGTTTCAGAATTTAATTTTGAATCTTTTAACCGTTTAATTTCTGGTGGGACAACAACAAGATTTAAGTATGCAAACCGATCCGTTGACAAATTAAAACATTTTTAAGCTTACAATATTGAAGCTTTGGAATCATTTAAATTAGGAAAATCCATTAACAAATCATCGAGGAACAAGCCCTGCAAATTAGATCCGAAAAATTTATCGCCGATAATTCTAAATTGGGCTGATAGCTACCAGAGAACCAAAATAAAATACTCAACACAAACCAATTTTTCAATGGTATGCTATTGAAATATTCAAATGACGTTATCTCATAAGTTTAAGTTAAATGTTTTCGAATCGATTGGTTGTTGAATTAAATAAATCCATCAACAAATGACTGAGTTATAAGCGTTCAAAATTATGACAGAAAAAGGTTACGCGATTAGTTTTGCATGTTTTAAATTGACACCCAGCCTCGGGAAGCGAAGTGTAAGGCATTTTTAATGGCAAAATCGACCAAAAATTTGCTAAATACATGGGATATTTCAAAAGAATCGGTAACTACGCTGATTCGGTTATTCAATAGCTAGATGATATATATGATATATAAGATACTCAAGCGAACACGGTGTTGCACAGACAACAGGAAATTTCACCAACACATAATGCGAAAGCGACAATCCAGCAAGTGAACGCATATACAATCCAGTCATCAGCTCACTGGACAAGCTACTTGTTTCATTCACAGTCAAACATCAACTAGGCAAAGAAATATTGTGCAGCCTATATTTATAGATTTCTCTTCATACGATACGGTGTTTTTTATGCATGACGCAAAGCCTCCTATGCCGAACAAGAAGTTGACGTCATTTTCTACAACAGGGATTGGTGGATGAAAACATAGGTCGATTCCAACAATTTTTTCAATAGTATGCTATTGAAATACTGAAACGACGTCGTCATACATGTTTAAGTTAAAAGTTTCCGGATCGATTGGTTGTTAAATTATAACAATCCATCAACAAATGACCGAGTTATTAACGTTCAAAATTATGACACAAAAAGGTTACGCGACTATTTTTGAAACTTTTAATTGACACCCGGCCCCATATAGTGAAGAGTAAGGCATTTTTAATGCCAAAAATCCGGCATGGCTCATTTAACATAGAATCGACACCAGTGCGAGAGCGAATTTCTCTCGATGACATTTCTGAGAATCAAAGGTTAGCACGCTGCTGTGGGGATCTTCTCTGAAGCAACAAATGGTCGCTTATTCTCGTTTCGCGATCCGATTCTATACAGGCAGTTGATTATTGCGATAGAATCATTTTACTATTGCCGCTTATTCTAACTATGTGCATATAACCTATGTATAAGTTGTGTCTATGAAAATGTCTGTGAATGCACAAGGGTTTTGAAATATTGCAACCTAGTATGAGAATCATCAAGTTGAATCATCGACTCGATTTTCTACGATAATTGTCAACTTGCGATTCTCTCTTGGGAAATTCCCACAGCAACGATCATTATCAGACTGTAATTTTTTTAAGGGCCGTGAAATACTCAGAGTATGAAGTGGAGCGAAGGAATGTAGAAAAATTCTCTCGCGGTTCATGCATTGAGAGACTCGAGTTCTTGTAGCATCTTCTACCGGATTGAAAATGTTGTATACAATATAGATAGCAATATAGCAGCTTCTGTCAAATTTTCGGCAATCACCAACACTGGATTTACCTAAATATTATAAATAAGACTATTTTTTTGCAAGAACTCGACATAGAGTTTTTTAAGAGGATTGATTCACACGTGTTTTTTATGCAGTTCGTTTAAGTGTTTAAATTCTGAAACACAAAATCAAAACTGAAGCAATAAACCCAAGTAAACACGTTATTTTAGGCGTCGTCGTTTTTCAAAAACATAATATTTTTTTTGTTAATGATTCTGATTAAAAGAAGTTCGTCGAGCTTTTCACTGAATTTATGTTGCAAAAATCACACATAACACCTGAATTTATGTTGCGAAAATTTACCATCGTAGCAGAAACACACCTGAAGTTATACCCAACAACGTCAAGTGCGTTACGTTTAAATTTCAGCGAAATCAGTCTAAATAGATCATGATCCGAGAAGTTTTAATCGTGGTGTATTATCATAACATGAAACTATATAATTTTCCCCAAATCATGACTCGTTTTGCTCATTTTTAGAATCGGAATTTTGCCCGTGTTTCGATAATAAAGTATGACTTGTAGACACTTGTTCGCAATATGAGGACACTTTGAAAAGTTTAAATGTATGACACTTTGTTCAATCGAGAGTCTTTTGAGATGTGTTTCATCACATCCCAGGTTAGATTGGATGAACAGTTCCCGGTATTGAAGAAGTTGAGCAAGTTCAAATCTTATCCTATAGGAAAACTTTTTCATTTTTTGCTCAATGGAGCGCCTTTTCAAAATTTACTTTCTGAGAGAGTAATAAGTTTTTGATCGTAAATATCTCTTGTTGTATCTAACGAATCAACACAATTTTTGCTACATGACGTCGGAAATATGATCACAATTTTGTGATCAAATTTTCAGTTGTGTGACATAATCTCAAATAATTCAAAATTAAACTTTTCTGAAATGTTTCGTATAAACGAGTATCGCCCATTAGTGAAAAAGCTACAAACGAAATCACGCAAAAAGAAACCTCCTAACAAAAATTGGATCAGTTTGGATTCTATCGCCAATTCGAGCAGATGTATTGTGTGTCGTTGGCAAAGCTAGTTTCGCTTCCGACAAGAGCGATTACGTCACAGCTGCTAGTCGTTTGCATTGGTGAAAAAAACAATGAGAAGAGGACAACGGTGGGGATCATCACACAAAATCAGCCGTTCTAATGGCTCTAAAAGTTTTCTAAAGAACTATTAGGATTTATTTTTTTGAAAATCGAAGGTAAATATCCTCAGTTTAGTGCTAATCTAGAACAGTTTGATTAGATTTGTGCACTTTTCGCTGTGTGAAATTCACGGTAATCGAGATCAAGTGAAGCCTTCTTTATTTTTGCGAAAAATGTGAAAGAGGGAAATGCTTGCATAATTCATACAATTGATCAACTAATTGATATTTGGAAGTGTTAAGGAACATGTCAGTTGTTTTCGTATTCACGACATCCAGTTATGTCTCTGACATTACCCACCCGCCTTTTTTTGAATCCGAATATCCGATTCTTTTCGGGTTCGGGTCGAGTACAGGTAAAGATTTTATTTAATCGACTTTCGTTTAACAACTTTTTCTACAAACGTTCGATTGTTTTGCAGACTTCGAAGATTTGTTTTTTTTCTTGAAACTTGGTACGAAAATAATAGGGTAACAGAGGTATTCTGGCCACTTCATATATTTTGGCCCACCTAAAAAAATTTATGGTTTTAATCGATGTTAAGTAACCCATGTTGCATCAATTTGAAGCTAATCACATTACATATTGCGGAAGGGTTTTTTCAAAGATATTACAACATTTGGTGGATATTTTTACAAAGTGGGCAAAAATAATATCATTTCTAAAGTGGGTCAAAATACCTCTGTTACCCTACATCGACTAATTTTCAAACTTCACTCTCCATACTCGCGTTTCACTAAAGCCCTTGGATGACTGAAAATATTCTTGAAACAGATCGATTGCTCATGTAGATCTTAAGATCTGTTTCACTGAAGTTCTTGGATGACTGTGAACGTTCCTGGATCAGATCAAAATAGACAAGTAGGCAATATGTAGCACCAGAGATGGCATTTCACCAGAGTGATACACGCTAGAGTCAGATTTTTGCCACACCGAGGATGCAAAAAACGAAGCACCGAACAAAGAGGAAAGCGCACTTCTTCTCAGTGTCGAATAGACAGCATTTGAGTGTGTGCTTGTGGTTAAAGCAACTGGCGCGAGTGAAACACATTCTCTTCGCATGAATCGCTCACACGCGCTCTCGTCTAAATACACCCAAGTGACCACTGGCGCGTGATGGTGAGCGAACACTTCTGTGAACTTCAATTAATAGAGAGTAGATCTGGCCTTGCTATGAACAATTTGCAAGGAAAACCGAAAATTTTACGATAAATTGTTTTATTTTGCTGATTCTGCGTGTCCACGCTTTTTCTACGCAAACCATACAGCAGAGTGCACCTCTGTGAAAGTATCTGCATCCACCTCAGAGAATTTATTAGCTAATGCTCTAGCACTTTGGTGCGATTCAGTGGAAGAGGTAAAAGGAAATAAACAAACGCACTCATGATGCGTGCACACTTTACACAACAGTTGTGTATAAATGTGAAAGAGAAGAGCTCTCGTTGAAGTTGTCAGTGCGAGGGGAGAAATTTTGCTTGCTCTTCGTCACACAGAGGAGATAGACATCTCTGTGTAGCACAATAACTATGAATAGTATTGAAAAGCTATCCATAAACTGCTGATTGTTCGTGAAAATCTTAAGACCTGTTTTCACTGAAGCTCTGGGACTACTGAGAACATACCTGGAACGGATATGAATATACGAGTAAACCATATGTAGCTCTAAAAATATGAACAGTAAACAAAAAATATATATTAGTCGTTTTGTTTCATGCTGTGGCACAGTGTAGTCTCATAGGACAATATTCCATGTAGTTTTTAGATCGTGGATCATCTCTTACGTATTTTCGTAGTCTCAGAAGGTCCTAGATGCTTTTATGTATGAACGTAAGTTTATTTGTTGTGCGTAGATGTTTTATTTAATTTAGGCGAAGTTTAATTAACGCACCCTCGACTTTGCGGGTAAATTGAGGATTCAGTGTATCGTGTAGCTTTAACAAACCCCAATATTACAGATATTGCCAATTGACATATATGACATGAGTTTTACTACAAGTTGTTTTATACGGCTGTGACAAGTTATTTTATACGGCTGTGACATCAGTATAAAATCGGTTTATTGCGGTTTATTTGTTTTCGTTTTAGATATTCGTGTTTATTTTCACTTGAATTTACGTTCTCTCATCTTCTATTTTTAGCATGATTCATACAACACACTCACTTTTCCACACTGTACTCAAATCGCCGGCTGCAAGTTCCGCACCTAGTATTGACTATCGAGGCACAGACCACTGCGCTCATTGGCCACATCACAGCGCATTACATTAATTCTTTGCCGAACAGCATGGCTGCCGTCCCGGTTTACTCATAAATATTCTCGAGAAATTTCAAATCTCTGCTTTTTGTGTTCACACCTCACTGATAGTCAGTTGTTCTACGGCATACGGTTAGGTTTGAGTATTAGAAGTGCATCGCAGAGAACTCAGGTGGTTACACACAAATTAATTCTATTTTTATGTGGTTAACTTTCTTTATTGTACAATATTTTTTCAGTTTCAATTATCAGTGTTTTGTTTACAAACAAATTGGTTGTATCTGTTGAATTGGTATTGACGAACCCGTAGTGATTAGTTTATGAGTGCGATCTGCGTTGAGAGACGTAGTTAGTGGTTTTCCATTACCAGAGCAGAGCAAAAATGAGGTTTGTTTTCACATGAAACAGATTTGAACTCGTTTCAGTCGTGCTATGAGTTCATTCTCATTCCATTCGCCATAGCATACGGATTATGTCATAGTTTTCGGTGTAAATATAGCACGTTATACATATTGTCGAGGTTAATTGAGTTATCACCTCCGGAATCTCATAGTTGTGTCTTTTCTCGTTCTGGACAGTGATTTAGCAAGCACCTCAAGTGATATTGGAGGGTCTACAGTGGCGGCAGTACCTCCCAGCGAGAGTGACAATCTGTTGGACGACGCGAATAGATCTAGCAACAGCGCCGAAATGGCTGGCGCCAGCAAGGAGCAATCATTGGAAAAAGTTGAACTAGAAAAAGCACCACCGTCAACCGACCATGATAGTATTGTATCCATGCTGTATTCCTTTACCAAGAAGGTGGTCACAGTGGGTATCATCTATTGCGTTGGCTACATGGGCTGGTCGGTAGCGTGGCTAATTACGCCGGTGATCCTTTCGGTAGCACGCGACCAATGGCGCAAGAAAAACGAAACTCGTCGAAATGTGGCCAAAGCATCGGCACTGGCGAGTGACAAGGATGTCATTTTGGCACGTCTGGGCGATTTACCCGCTTGGGTGAGTAAAAACAGTTTTTATTTGCTACAATTTCATTGAATGGTATTCGGTTTCACAGTGAAGAAAACGGGCAGAAAATTGTCGCTACAAAATTACCATTGTATATGAAACATGAGTACTTTAGCGTGATAAATGTTTCGTTTAACTTCCCAGAGCTATAAAACCACACACTTCTGAGCTTGTTTCCCATTTTGTTCATTCTAGCTGGTTGACTATCTAAAACATGTTTGGCTCATAATAATAGACATAAAAATTGTAATCTCAGTGACAGTCATACAGTTTTGGATTAAGAAGGAGCAACTTTTGTCAATTTTAGTCAAATTTACTAGAGTCTGAAGCAATATTACAGAAAAAAATTTCTATTCGAATCAATGCGTAGTAATTTTGCCAAGCAGTATGTAAGTTTTGATATTGAAAATCTGTTTAAAATCGGTTGAGTTATAGATGTTCAAGACCTGAATGCTGTCTCGTCGGTTTTATTTTTCGTATTTTGAATTCGCACCCCACATAAAAAATTAAGATGAAATCGTATGTCAACAATTTGACAGCATGTTTCCATCTGTTTGTTAGCTTCTCTAGTGATTGGCAACCGAAATTATTAGAATATAAACCTCCATTTCACTTTCACCCAAACATTTTCTATCGTTCGCAGCTGGAGGACATTGGTAGAATTGGCATTCTTTGATACAACGTCTATTTATAACTTATCACAGGCACGGCCGGTCTTCTCTAACACTGTTGCATAACAATGATTATTTTGTCCTGGTAGGAGTGAGGTGGCAATTAGTGCGTTAAGCTTATTGAAGTATTACAAACAAAATATTACTTTTTCAAGATCGTAAACACGTCAACGGAAACTACACTATCCTCAAATTAACGATTACATTATCATGTTGCTAACGAACATGAAAGCCGCAAAATGGTCGTGTTTTGTTCCTAATAGTGCACAAGGTTAAGGGGAAAGACACCTTGCAAGCGTATAGGAAATGTCAATAATGTGTGCGTAAAAGCAAGTTCCATCGTCTTTTTTCCGAAAGATAAAACTGGCACTTTTCTTGTCAAATTATTCTGAACGCCTTTCTCCAGGTGTAAGATCATACATGAATCTGTTTATATATAAATTTAGCGATGAAAGAACTGACTGCGCTTGTGATAGAGTAAAATGAATAGTGTGGAACGGGAATGATTTTTAATGGTATTTCGTATATCATATATTCAAAGCAGGGGCCTTACATCAACATGCTAGAATGCGCAATTTAATATTATTGGCCCAAGGTGAACATTGCAAAATTTATCAATATTGTTTCCTAGAAATAATTTATAGTATTATTTTTTCTTCAAAACAAGATCTACGACTATTGTTACCTATAACCGTCACCTTCATCACTTAACAATTAATTTTGATTGTATCCATTGATATCCTTACTACCCATTGTGAGTGCCAGAAATTGTACCATCTTCATTTTTGTGGTATGGGATGTAGATCTATGATATACGTATCAAACATGTAGTACGTAATACACGAATTTCTAACACCAGGAAACTTGGTTCACACTTGAGCCGCAAAATGCTCGTGTTTTTTTCAATTGAAGAAGCGAATGAAAGAAAAGATTCAAAATTTATTAAAAAGAAGGCAAATAATAGGTAGTTTTTATTTTCCGTGTACGCAGTTCGAACGATTATTCCGATTACTTTCTCTTTAGCTTCTGCACCATTTTGCGGTCGCGCGCACCTTCGCACAGTGATATTGAGTGACAACACTCATATTATTTTTATTCATATGCAACATGGTATTATATTCTTCAATAACTGATAAATAAAAATTTTCAGTTTGAAATTTTTGGAATATCGTGTGTGGGCTCGGCACTATTTAATTGGGTTGCTTTCTGGTATATGATTACACTAATACCAAAGCAGGCATTTAGTTCCTCTTAAGATTGCTTTAGTTCCTATTTAGAGAAAATATACAGCTAATGATTATACTATGTTATGGCTAGTGTGGTGCATTCTTAATACTGATCGAATTACTGTCTATGAGCCTTCAGATTCCATATTCCCCGTGATTTTTCATCTTATTACATGCACATAAATGGAGCGTCGGAGTTCACGCAAATTAACGACCAAGAACATTTAATATGGTGTCTAATTTCCATGACATGAAACTTATTGAAATAAAAAAAAGTGAATGCTAATAGCCACCATAGCGACTTTAACCAAGAATCATCGGATCACAATATACGTCCGTTAACCGACTGAGCCACAGAAACACACATCTGCTTGGCTGATAAAAAGCAAAGCCTTGGTATTACATTCCTGTAGTGGAGATTCAGAGGGTACAGAACCATTGCATGGCTAGTGCTACGATTATACTGACACTACGAATCCTTCCAGGTCGGGGCTCGAACATACGACTGGTTTGTAAGACTAGCGCCCTGTGCATTGAACCGCCAACCCAGGATATTGGCTGATAAAAGGTGCATTTAAATTCATATAGCCGCACTTGCTAGTCGAATGCAAGTCAAAACCAGTAAAGCTTATACTTATACCTTATGGTCAAAAAAGAACCGGAATTTTCATTTTAAAATTCCCATCCATTATAAAAATTATAAAAATCGCCACACGAAAATTTTTCAACTTCTTTGTATAGACGCCAAACAAAAACTAATCGTACGATATGCGTCAAAATTTGACAGAATGTGTATAAAAGTGTTGCCAACGTTGAGAGAAATAAAGTTTACCGATTGAACAAGCGCGGGAATTTTAAAATGAAAATTCCGGTTCTTTTTTGATCATAAGGTATAACTTTAAGTCATTACAAATAAAATTGTTCGTCATTTGATAAATTAGATCTTCATGAATTATATCCTATGAGAGATGCAGTTACCCGTGAAATTCAAATTTTGTGTGTGTATAAAAATTTTCAGTGCCCATAAGAAACTATTTCGATAGTCCTACGGCAAAATGACCTAACTGCAAATGAGAGCCTCTCTTTGTTTACTTTTTTCTCTGATTACTACGGAGCCATTACTGAAACGGTTTTAACTTTAAAATATTGCTAACAGTAAAACGTCAAATATAAAATCAATCCGGTAAATTGTGGAAGAAAAAGTCAACAAAGAGAAACTGTCATTTGCAGTTAGGCTTTTTTGTCATGGAACTATCGATTTTACTGCCAGTATTGATGCATATTGATTATCTTGAATGTCCCACTATTCCCATTCACTTGCTAATTTGAGAAATGAAAATGACTGTGTGCATGTCCGACATTTTCGTTTTGAAATTCTTGTGGCGGTAAAATTAATTTTACTATATCACGTCATTACACATTACGCGTTTAATTTTACTATGTCACGTCTTTACACTCTCACAAAGTCATCATTTTCACAGTCACTATTTTCACAAAAGTGCATCAAACGTTATAATACAGATACGTATTTCGAAATGTTATTTACATCCTTCTTCAGTGTATCGGTTTTATAAGTTTATTCTAATAATTACGGCTTGTGACGTAGTGTTCAATCAAATTCATAAACGTGAAATTTTACTTTGAAAATGTTTGTCGTGTGACCTTTGAAAATCGAAATGAAAATATGTTTTCCGTATCACAAAATTTTCAGCTCCGAGACGAGAAGATTGGCGATACTCGAAGTGAAAAGCAATCAGTAAAATACAGCAGCTGCCTCAAAATGCATAATGAGTTAGCTGCAGTTAGTTAGTTAGTAAGAATTCACCGAATGGTTTACCACTTGAAATATAAAATATAAAGAGTGTAAATTAAATATTATGCTCATACGTTTTTTAATATAAAATTTTAAGAATGATCAAGCAGATGCTCGATGACATACAATGTAAAATCTACTGGTTTAACTCATGTAGTTAATATATGAAATCTTACACATTCTGGACTACGCATGCTGCACGTAAGTGCTACATGAAAGTATGATGGATTGAATATGCTTTATTGTAGCATTTACGTGTGAAATACATTCATTGCGTGACTCTTCAGGTTAGTTATCATATTTGTAAATCTGACAGGCTTCCCATACGAGCAGGTGCTTCTCAAAGTTCCAAAATATCTATTCTTTGACTATATGTAATTCTATTCGTTGTGGATTGAAGCCTTCGTGTGAATTGTAGTCGTTTAGAAAGAAGTCTAAATAGCTTCTGCGATTACTTGGAAAACTGCCTCAAATGCGCGAAAACCATATAATCAATTTTCATTCTGCATTAGCTCTGTGTTTCTGATGCGATCAAGTAATTAGTGTATTTTTCCAAATAGTTGAAAATAAGTACAATTGAAAAAACATGAGTGAAACGGTTACGGGGAGAGTATTGCTCATTTTCTGAATAAAAATTACAAAAGGAACAAAGCCACACGAAGAAAATGATTACGAAAGGTCCTCTTTGTTTACTTTTTAATCGATTATCACCTAGAGTTGCCACCTCGGATGAATCGCTTGCCCGGCAATAAATTTATTTAGATAGAAAAAAAAATCTGCAATTGGAAAGAGTTTGTCATTTAATTTTCTGGCATATCTGTATGGTTTACAATACAGGGCAGGGTGAGATGTCATTTGTGAATTAATTCGTGTTCGTTAGCAGTTTTCACAGCATGTAGGTCTAGGATCGAAAATTGGGAAGAAGAAAAATTTAAAATGCTCTTCTTTGACACATTTCATGGCTGCTTCTAAATTTTCGAGTGACTACAGATTTCGCATTACACTAGCCATCCTTTTATATTGGGTAGGCATTCTGCATGCTGTAAATAAATTGGACAATTTTTTGAGTATTTGACGCATTTTACGTAACGCATTTGATATTGGAAAGTAGGTATCTCTCCCATGGTTCATGTGCGGCGTCTCTACCGATTCGTAGGTATAGACGCCGCTCAGTTCCGAATGACGAGGAAAAAAGAAACTTTACCTTTACCTTTACAATTTTATTAATATTTACAGATAAAATATAATTCGCTACTTTTACTTATCTGTTTGCTGTCGTTTCAAGAGGCAAATTCATACTGACATTCAGAACTCGAGAGCACTTTTATAACTACAAACTCGAAAATGCGGCAACTCTCCCAGAGCGACATCTCTCTCCACTTTACCCTAATATTCGCATTTTTTTCAGTATAGAACTTACCAGGAATCCAGAAATCAACGGTGCGTGGGAGATGTGCATTGATTTTTCTGAGTGGATTGATTCAATAACAGCAAATTTTCAGCCGATTGATAATATGTTGGTTAGCGAATATTTGAAAAGCTTTAGCTGTGGGATTTGATCTTCCGTAGGAACATAAGTTTTACGCATACAGTGTGCGATCAAAGAATTCAAGCTCTATAAGACATATTACTATCTATAGAAAAAATGTGAACAAAATTTGTTGTTTTTTATTTGGATGGATAAACTCTAATACTTTCATTTCAACATCTTTTACAAAATCATGATGTCTTAATCAAAATAAAATTTGGTTCAAACAAAATACTGACCAAGTTATTTCTATAAGCAGTTTTATCATTACGTCTTCCAACATAAAACTGTCACAATAACGACTAAAATATTCTTGGATATGCTCTGCATTGTCTTATTGTCTCCTTTTTGATTCAGTGAAACATTAGTTTTATTTTGCATTACGCCGCTTTCAAAACACATTTTAATTGCATTTTAGCTTATTTTTACGCCGGAGAGAATTTCAATATTAGAATCTCACTGTGGTTGATATGGTGTTTATTTGAAAGAAATGTTTTGCACCATAATTTTCGAAAAAAGAAATATTTATTTGGCTTAATATGTCTCTCGTTAGCGTTTCTATTTCCAGCTTTTTCATTTCAGAATTGACATAGTCTTCGACACTCATAAACGATAGTTAACGAGGATGGTCTATGTTCTAACATTCTTCATTTTTTATGCTATTTCTCACCGAATAGAATCATGCCTTTCGGAATAAAAGTAAGAGCTTGTATTTTTTTATTTGGCAAGCTATTTGTAATAGAGAATAAATTCGCGTGCTCTAATCGAGCAGCAGACGGTACCTACAAAACCTATTCTTATGAGTGATCTGCTATGTCTAGCTTTCTGTCTATAGGCTTAAAATGTTTAACGAAAACGGTGAAGGAAAAATGTGTAAAGACAACATCAGTAGGAGAAATGAACAATTCAATTCAAGGCTAATTCGCAATTCAATTCATGCTAATAGTTTTCTAAATTTTACTTTTTTTTAATAATCTTTTGATCTACTTAAATTTTTTTCGAGTTTTTAGTAATACTTAACTCAAGATTTAAATCATAACTTGAATTGGATGGTGTATCAGTGAATAAACATGGCGTAGAAGATGACTCGATGAGAGTAAGTTTAAAAAAAAACGTGAAAAATGAGTTGAACATGTATAGGGAGTATCTTCGCTGTTGTCCATTACAAAAGGAGTATCTTCGCTGTTGTCCATTACTACTGCTAACGAAAATAAGCTTCTATGCAAAAAATACTTTTCTAGATGCCTCTATTGATCAAAGATTAAAAAAAACCAAACATTTTAATGAGCTTGAGCGACCACTCCTGGTTGCTACTCTGTTACTGATTGGGATTAGCTGAAATTGTACAGCGAATTTCTAGATGATCCGACCTGGGATTTCCGCGCGATTTAGTATGTTCTGGTTTCAAGATGCTCGGATGCACCACTAAACTCACAAACTTCCCGAGTGAACGTTTCAACAATATCCGATATTGAAACCCTGAGAAGTCTTGATTCACAGTTCTTATTCGTGGAAACTGAAGGAAAATTTGATATACTATCGCGTAACGAATAAAAACTTCTCTATTTTTTCTAAATGCTACAAAATTAACGAGTGAATAGGATTTATACAAAACAGTCGATTCAGTGTAGTGACATATTCTATATATTATATCAAATCATTTTTAATCACCAAACAAAGGTCAACAGATTTCAGGTGCGTCTTGATTGTTTATTATTTACCGCGAAAAATGATTAATTTGTTTTTGTGTTGATCTGGGCAGCCGGCTACTGAGAAAAAAATATTAATTTATCGAACAAGTAAGGATCTATGTTATCTCTGATATTAACATTGTAATATTAAGGGATCTTCGAAATAGTTGATTTTTATCATTCAATTTATAATCGTGAAAGGCAAACAATAACATGGAAGCCAAAATACCAAATAAAACGTTTCTCAAAATCTAGCCGGAAATTGATAGGTTGAATGAAGTCTGATAACTGAAGAGAAAAAGACACTTCTGCAATTGTCGCCTATTACGACATGGAAACAGGAACCCAGTTAATTTTTTTTCGCCGGATTTCACCGGAGAAAGATAAAAGATACTTTCAATCTTCTAGTGGACCTAAGCCCCTAGAAAATCAAATAAATAAAATAAAACATTTTAATGATTGGAAAAAAGTTTGTGCTTGATAGCAATATGATGGCACACCGGTAACATTAAAAATGAAGCTACATTGATCATGCAAAGTGTGAATAAACGAAAGTTAAATTGGTAGAACAGTTTTAGTAATAGAAGAAGGATAGCAAGTTAGAGTCGGTCGGCCAGGCAAACTTGTTAATTTTTGCAATCCCATCGCATCTTCTAGCGTTGTTCTATCTGCTCCACTATATAATTATGACTTCACAAGTCATTAATTTTTAACTAAAGTTTTAGGAGTCGATAATCAGGCAACATGAAGATATCTCATCGACACAAGAAAAGCTTTTATCCTATTTTAGCATTCCGAATAAATCAATATTATCATATAGTTCTATTGATTAATTTCATTGGAGATGCAATTCTTCAGATACGGTTTTATGAATGTATGTAAATAAAAAGTGTCATGACAATGATTTTCTATCAAAGATTTACGACGATTTCTCCGGATAATATAGAGAAAGAGAGAGTGAGAAGTCACACTGAAAGATGAAACTTTTTTTTAAATATCACTCGAAAAAAAAGTTTCATCTTTCAGTGTGACTTCTCACTCTCTCTTTCTCTATATTATCCGGAGAAATCGTCGTAAATCTTTGATAGAAAATCATTGTCATGACACTTTTTATTTACTTGATGCTGAGTTATATTTCTATCAACAACCTACCTTATGTAGAACATGAAAATAAGAAAAGATATTGATTACACTTTTGTCCTATATCAGATTCCAGAGTTTTTCTTTTTAGAGGGTGAAACGCTTTGAAATAAAACCCCTACTCGGATGGTTAGCATTTTTTTGTTTTAATTTTATCATATCTGCCTGCAGGCTAAATGATATTAATTAGGATAGTATCTAACACAAGATATCTCATTTCTCAGGTTTTCTTCCCAGATGTTGAACGTTGTGAGTGGCTAAACAGGGTAGGTTCTAATTGTAAAGCAACCGCACTGATGTGATTATTTATTAACTTCTTACTCGTAAATCTTTCCCCACGTTACGGTAGATTCTGAAACAAGTGTGGCCCAATGCAAACTTCTACGCCAAAGGACTCATAAAAGACTCAATCGAGCCCAACATTCAACAGGCTCTAGCAGGGTATAAGCTGAATGGCTTCAAATTCGACCGCATGATTTTAGGAACGATTGTAAGTTTGTGTACGTAGGTTGAATCAATATTTGATGTCGTTTGTGTTTTCGTAGCCTCCTCGTATAGGTGGAGTGAAAGTGTACGATAAGAACGTGTCACGTAATGAAATCATAATGGATTTGGATTTGTTCTACGCCGGTGACTGTGATATCAACTTTTCCCTGAGTGGATTACGAGGTGGAATCAAGGATTTCCAGATCCACGGTACGGTGAGGGTTATTATGAAACCGTTGATCTCCCAGATGCCGCTCATTGGCGGTCTGCAAATTTTCTTCCTCAACAATCCGCATATCGATTTCAACCTGGTCGGGGTGGTGGATCTGCTCGATATGCCTGGGCTCAGTGATATATTGCGAAAGATTATTGTGGAACAGGTGGCTGCCATCATGGTGCTGCCGAATAAACTACCAATCATTCTGAACGATGGTGTGCCCGCGCTGACACTCAAAATGCCAGAACCGGAGGTGAGTTGTGGGTGGGATTCCGCTTAGTACACTGAAGTCTGTTTTCATGCGGGGAATGTTTGAATAATATCAAAAATGCCATAACTTTGGGAAACCGCTAGAGAAAATCATGTTTTTGAACAAATAGCTTCATTGAGTTTGTTTCGTGCAGCAAACTTGATTGTTTATTGAGTTTGGTCCAATGTTGTTGATTATTAACATTTTCGGAAGAATCAGCTCACTAATTCAATTCCATTCCAGGGAGTCCTTCGAATTCATGTGGTGGAAGCCAAAGATTTGATGAAGAAAGATATCGGTGTTTTGGGAAAAGGCAAGTCAGACCCCTATGCCATTATATCCGTTGGCGCTCAACAGTTTCGCACGCAAACGATAGACAACACGGTTAATCCCAAGTGGGACTACTGGTGTGAGGTAAGTTTTCTTGGTTGAAGTGTTTTATAATTTTTTGTATAACATGAAATATGACGATAATCCCCGATCTCATACACATATTTAGTATAAACCGTGTTAGAAATGACGATTGAGTTTAGTTTGTATAGCGCCAAACGAGTTTCGTGTTGTTATTTCGGACTAACACTACACACCACAATACTATATTTGCGTAGATTAGCCCACTGTCGTTTTAGTCGGCAATCCTAATACCATGTTTGTCAGCAATGAGTTGTGGTTAGCTTGCATGTTCGGATTATTTGGTGTCGTTCATTAAGTTTCTTTTTACCTATACCAATTGCCAGCACTCAGACCGTAACTTGTTTTGGGATACTGAATCTGGGTTATGTTGCATTTAAAGTATCGATAAGTTGTTTATTGAATTGGTTGAAAATATGTAGCATTAATTTTTTTTCATAAACTAGTATTCTTATAAAATAGTTGTTTTTTTTGTAGCAAATTTGTTGATTATCGGAAATGGTTGCATCAGTTGCAGCTTGGAAAAGTTTTGTATACTAATTTGACTATCATCGATAAGTTATCGGAAACGTGGAAATGTACTTTTTACCTCGTATAGAAAAGTATTGTTTTCATTGTACGAAATTATTAGAATATTCAAATGTAGATGCAGAACGATTGTAACATACAATATCATCATTGAACAATTACATTTGAATTTGAAGATGTATATTTTATTTATATTCGACGCTAACAATACACTAGGGCTCATTATGACAAAAAAGAACGATTTGCATCATCAGTTCACCAACTTCGACTCTAGCCTTACTTGATTGAAAAGCCTAAGCCAAAAATACTTGAAATTTTTCTAAAACATATAACTCAAAAACGGTTGGTCCGATTGATTTGGTGTCTTCGGCAATGTTTTGGGCAACTAGTAGGACTATATGGATAACAAACCTATACTGTAATAAAAACTCTATTGCTAGTTTATTTCGCAAATAAAACTAAAAATATTGATTACATCGAGAAAGGTATTTTAAAATTATTATGTTTGATAGAAATAAAAGACAAAAAGTATTTTTAAAATGTATAGATTTTCGGAAATTTTGGAAATGAGTTTTTAAAAATAATGTTCGATTCAATTCTATGAATGAAAATATGAAATAGAAAAGATTGTAATCGAAATTGACCTTTTTATATACCATTCGACTCAATTCGTTGAGTACGCAAAATGTCTCTGTGAATGTATGTGTGTGTAACAAAAATGTACACTCGATTTTCTTGGAGTTTGTTGAACTGATTTTCACAAACTTAGATTCAAATGAAAGGTCTTTTGGCTTCATACACTGAGGTTTTTTTTTACGCGGGGGATACGTACCGCGTGAAAAAAAACGCACAAAAAAACTGCGTAACTTCGGAAATCCGCGTAAAATAAACCGCGTAACTTCGGAAATTCGCGTAAATAAAAACCGCGTAACTTCGGAAATCCTCGAAAAAAACTCCAAACTAAAGAAAACATATTTTTTGATGCCAAATATCTTAGAAATGCATGAAACGTTCTGCTCTGCTGTAATCTCAAAAACAATTTTTTTATGAAAATCGACTTTGGGACATAGAAAATAAAACTTCCAAAATAAAAAAAAACGCGTAACTTCGGAAATCCGCGTAACATCGGAAAATCGAAGTTGTCCCGGGATGGCGGCTCAATGCATAGGGCACTAGTCTTACAAACCAGTTGTCGTATGTTCGAGCCCCGACCTGGAAGGATTCGTAGTGTCAGTAGGATCGTAGCACCAGCCATGCATTGGTTCTGTACCCTCTCCATCGGCTGCGAAGTCTGTTGAAACAGAATGTCAAATTCCACTACAGGAATGTAATACCAAGGCTTTGGCTTTGGAATATCGGAAATCTGCATATAAAAGGCGTAACTTCAGAAATCAGCGTAACATCGGAAATCCGCGTAAAAAGAAACCGCATAAAAAACGCGAAAAAAGAGACCCCAGTGTACCTGCTATTGAATTTTTCCAACTTTCGGTTCGGAAATAATGGGATAAAATTTGCAACAAGTGCACTTGGTTTTTTTTTCAGAAACCGTTTAACCGATTTTCTTCAACTCAGATTCAAATTAATGACCTTAAAGCTCCATAGCCTGCTAGTCAACTTCATGTTGATAACACTTCCGGTTCTGGTGTTGTGCCAAAAAATGTATAAAATGTGCAAAAAGAAATAAAAAAGTGCACTTGATTTCCGCAGAGACCGCTCATCAAATTTTCACAAGTTTTGGTTCAAATGAAAGATCTTACAATACTATATTACCCCTGACGAATTTCATTCGGATACGACTTTCGGTTCCTCAATTACAGGCTGATGAGTGAAAAAAAATCATTTTCAGGTACTTGTTTTTGTACATGACACGGAAAAAATTGAGACAAATACATTCAAATAGCCGTATAATTTTTTAATTAGGCAGGTATGATTAGTTTATGGCCAAATACGTTGATTTGGAGTACACCGGATCATCGGTCCTGATTCCGGAAATACGGGAAAAGTGACCGGAAATCACTCCCATTTCTAAGAAACGGCTAGACCAATCTTCGCAAACAATAATTTAAATTAAAAGTATTATGTTTCCATAAGTTAATGTACAATTATATTCTAATCCTGCTTCGGTTATGGAAATACAGGATAGTGTGTATGAAAATGCAACCTGTCATATAGAGCGGTAATGCAAATTTGGCTCAAAATTGTTTCAATTTATAGGTTCTGCTAGTTGCTGGCCAAACGAAGCGATATTCTCTATACCGGTTTCCAGCTCCCGGTACCGGAGGTACCCGAAATAGCGATCAAAAACTTAAAAACGAAACTCTCTTCATTTTCTCAGAGACAAACGAGTCGATTTTCACAAACTTAGACTCAAATAAAAGGGTCTACGTCTATATAGACTGCTTTTGATGTTTGATCGCACCTGACTTCCGGTTCCGGAACAACAGGGTGATATGTGTGTAAAATCTTGAATTGTCAATAACAAACAAACTTTTTGTTCTTAATCAATATTCAAAGAAAAGTTTTTTGAAGAATCCCTTAGTGATATGAATGAGAACTTTTTTTCACTATGTATGTAACTACGTTGTGACACTACTTATTATGAAATCAGTTTGATCTTACATTTCCAACCAATGCATTAAACATAACTTTATTGCGTACTTGATTCATAAAACCATTTCCTGCTTAAACAAAAACTAAATTGTGCCAATGCTAAAGTATGTTTTTTTAACAAACTTTGATTAAATCAAACCAGATTTTTCTGCCAGTGATTAAACAAAAATTTTTAAACTGAACCGGTGAGAGTGTGTTTTTCGCGTTTGTCTACGTGTGGTATTGATTTTCCATCACAATTTCATTGTATATCTCATGAGTCAATTCAAATCTAGCATGTTTAGATATAAGTCACCCAGCAAAGCACGGTAGGTTTGCCAGATTTGTTCTATTATCACATGCAACGGTAACAGTTTCCATTATATTACATACAGAAACCGGTAAATATTACAGATTATAGTGGCTAAATTTCTACAAACAACAAGACATTACAAAAATCAATTAGTTACTAGACCACGTCGTCTGTATGAGTAGTACATTGGTCGAAATTGGCACATTGACATTGTGTGCAAAGTTTATACAAAAACTCGAGTGCATTCCTTTTAATTCTCAATATAAGTGTGGATAATATGAAATTTTACTGCAACTCATGCAACAATAATGGTATTCAAATGAAACGATGACGTCAGATTTTAAATGATGTCACATGAATGTCGCATAGTTTTACACATGCAGGACGATACATATTACATCAAAAAGTAAAAAAAAATTACCTAGAGGTGAGTTAAAACGAACATGAAATGCGTTTAAGAGAATTTCAATATGAAAAAAACTCTTGCAGCTCTATTACGCATGATTTGCTCTCGTCCTTCTTCATCAGTGTAATTATTCGACATTTAAATAGATTGATGGACGTGGGGTTATACATGCATAAAATAACTCGCAAAGCATTAAATTCTTAGAACGTTATTGTATTGGAAAACTCTTGTTCAATCAGTTCATTTTGCTTCCACTACTCGATTTTGTATGAAAATTCACGTAGGTAAGCACCTCTAACGCAAATTTATTTTGTATTGTTCACCGTTTTTTTTTCGTTCTAAGGTATTGCTAGGTACAAATGTTAGAACTCCCGTTGATGAAAGTTAATAAATTCCATCAGTCATCAGCTACATTTGTACTGGATACTATCGAGTTAAACTTTCTATAGCGGTATTCTTACACCTGAATAACATACAAATCACATGGGATGTATCTAAATTCATCCATCTTGGAAGGATCTGTGTTCGAATAGTTTGCAATTTCTAGATTTATCCACATAACTTAAATTACAGTTGTAATTTTCTTCAGTGAAACAGGCTTTAAGGTCTGTACCATAAAAACATTATCATAGTAAATATGCTGTACTTAGAATTACACAACAGTGTAATATAATGCACCATACAAATAATATTAGAAAACAAGAGACACCCTTTTAGAACTACGCTAGTATTTATTTTGTTTATTTAGTTAAGCCTTAATCAAACAAGGAGACAGACTGAATTTTGTTATCTAATTATCCTCAGGTCTTCCGGTTCAATTGCCTTATTAACTTATTTTACATTTCCCGAGTGAATTTTATCACCACACAATGTTATACCAAGATTATGTTTTTTTTTTATATTTTACGTTCGTTCAATATCTCGTTTTGGTAAAATTCGACATTCAAATGAATGTATCTGTGTTTTTTAAAACTTACTTAGTCATCAATATGTTAACATTGAAATTAATCTGTTCGTATGTAGGTTGTCTCACTTCCGTCGGAAATTATTCGTATTCGTAGCATTCTAAGTACATTCAATTGTTACGGTCCGCAACGCAATGAATAGAATTTACAATTTTTCTTCTTTATTATGTGAATCAACCTATTCCAACTACTTCTGCTATCTACCACTGTCAACGAAACCATCACAAACAAACAACAATTTTTTTCCAACCAACACATTTCAAAATCGTGATTCTACACAAAACAACTACTACTCGGCTTCGATCGAATGGTCTGGTTACTGGTTATAACAAATTGGCTTCCCTAAAAAAAGGCGTTCATCTACGCGGAAAGCGGACAGCAAATGCAGATTGTCCTTAACGACAAGGACGCCGGCGATGACGAATTGCTGGGAAGGTGAGATTGTTTGATTTTGTTTGTTTAGTTATTGTTATAGGGTTGGTTTTAAAACTATCGTATTTTTAAGTTACTGGTACTGGATTTTGAAGGTCTTTACGTTAGTTTTTATTTGATTGGTTGTTATTGTTTTGGTTTGTGGGTTATTTATTGTTTTGGTAATTTGCCTTTTCATGTTATTTTAAGTTAAGCTTTAAGTACATACTTTAATGTACTAACTAGAAAGTCATGGTTCATTGTAAATACATTGATAATCACCCAAATTCATTTTCATATTAACGGACAGCTAGGGTTATGCTTATGCCGTGAGGGATGCGTAATTCTCGTGAAGTCGATGTTGTATGTACAAAAAATCGGTTTATTTTGCAATATGCGTGCACGTGCCAACGCTTTAGCACTTAAATGGTGTAAATCGATGCACCTGCAGTATCATCTGATTTATTCATTTGCAGCATTATTTTTTCAGTTTTCCTAACCAATACAGGATAAATCTTTTGATTTCATAGGCTGAGGTTAACGCTACGATAGGTCAAGAAATTGAGTTCAACCTATGGGACTGGGACCCGGGATTTCCAGGCGTCCAGAATGACGACTTTCTCGGCAGGTGGAGTTGGGTTTTTTTGTCATTGTTCGTTGAGTTCCATCATAGCTTTAAACAAATCCATTCGTTCAGTCGTTCATTTGTTAATCTGCTAGCTCTGAACAATGCCAATTGCCAAAATCTTTTCATACTAAAAAAAATATTTGAATTGTATCACACGTTTGATGAAGCAACACACTGCACAGTGGCTTCCAAAGCTAATTTATTTAAAAATGAAATTTTAATTGTATCACAGAGAAGCTCATTTGGAATCACGTTTTTTCACGTCTTTTATTCATGAATTTCCATCATTCTGCGCTCAACATCTTGGCCGTTTTTTGTGTTGTGTTTGTATCAAATTGTTATATTGTTCATTTTACCTAAAACGGTGAAAATGTGATAATGCATCACGTTGTGCTGCAAAATAATCTGGTGGTATAGACCAAAGCAATTTTGAACAAAAGTCATAAAATAGTTCACCTCCTTACTGTACATACTGGGATGTAACACATCACTCTATCCATATTTACGTTCACCATTTGCGTCAGTTTATCCAGAAACCCATATTCGTGCATAATCTATAATAGCTGATTTTGACCGATTGTGTCGACCGATGTTTTAAGTCATTAAATACAATTTTGAATACCCAGCTATTTCGGCAGATGCCGCTTTTGAAGCTGTTATTTTTGACAAGTAGAATTGACATATGACAAGTGGAAACTATGCCATTAATGATACAACGATCATAAACACCGTCGTGATTGGGTCCCTGAAATGCATGAAAATGATCCGGAATGTCATATGGAATCATCTAGACTAGTTAGGCCCATTTCCATCTCGGTGGCTACGTCAACAAGCTAAATTGTCACATCTGGGGCTCAGAAAACCCAAGATTTATTGTTGAAAAGCCTCTCCATCCTCAACGTGTAACTGTTTAATGCGGGGCTTACTTTTCCGAAAATTAGGCTGGGCCAGCAGTTATGGTGTATAGATTGAGCCATCGAGAGATGAATAATGATTATTTTTATGGTTTTCGTTGCGACTTCTTTCTTTGGGGCCACGTGAGGAATAAGGTCTACACCAACAGCCCAGCGTCGACTGGGAAGCTATTGAGGGCATTTACATTGAAATAAACATTCTATCAATTCAATTAGTTTTTAAAAATCACCTCTTATTGAAAAATCTTTTGCATGGGTACGTTGTACTCGTTGTACTCTAAACAATATATATAACAATGTGCAGAGACATTAGCCACTGACGTGTGGTCCTTATGTTTGTCTGAAACATTCCTCCTTTACCTTCTTCAACTCGATTAGCCATTAGGTATTCGTCGTCAAACCAGTCATTTTCTAGACTCAATGCCCTCGTCGCGAGTATGATTACTGCATTGCTGCCCTGTTTGAAATTTATATTAATCCAGCTGCGCTTTTGAGCGTCGTCGTGTCAAGTAACCCAAGTAACCGCAACGCGTCACATACTAACATAAAGAACATCTTATTCATAATCATTGCGATTCCTTTTAAAAGCCTTAAAACTTCGAGAACTTATGTAAAATAAATATAAAGTGGAAATGGCCAATTATACGACTGAAAAATATTATCTGCGTATAACAATGTTCTGAACTGAAATTCGAAGACTGTTTGATCGAACATTCTCTAAGATCTAACAACGATTTGAGGGCGGTCACTGTTTGTAGGACCGCATGAATTGTACCTTAAGGCTTATCCGCACTCAGCCGGTGAGGCGCATCAGGCGCGTTTTTTCTGTTCAGCTTTGATTGAGCGTGCTGTTTGAGCATGTATTGGTATGACAGATCCGGCAAATTTTGTAGATTGGTCGCAAAGATACACAACTATTGATTGTTGATTATTACTTTATTATGAAGAATAAGAAACACCTTTTAATCTTCGTATTTCCGCCCCCTGAAAAAGTCCTTTTCAAAGTAATATTCTTTCACGCAGTGGCGTATCTAGGAGGGGGGGGGGCGAAGGGGGCACTAGCCCCGGGAGCAACGTTTTAAGGGGGGCGGCAAACCAATCCTTGGAACCTTTTGTTTTGCTCGCCCAAGTCATCTTTTTTTGCTCACTAAATCGAAGATGGGGGCGGCAAATCTTATTTTGCCCCGGGCGCCAAATTTTCTCGGTACGCCACTGCTTTCACGCATTCCAATGCGTGTGTTCGCACTTGGTCGGCCAGGTACCGATACGAAACGGTGCTGGACAAGTGGAACATACGCGTTGAGAGGTGTTCAATAATATTATCGTCAGTGCACGGAACTTTGCCGGCACTGTACCCACCCGGCAAAGTTTAAATAAACCTTTAGAAGATTCCAATTGAACTGTCAAAAGCGGTTCCAATCTGCATGTTTACAAATACCTTGTTGTTCGTTGTTCACCATCAGTGGGGAGTATTGATACCAAACAGATGGATACAGTTAATTTTTGTTACAAGTGTGATATTTCACAAGCAAGCAAGCAAACTCGACATTGAAAAAGTCACTCGCTCACAAATACGAATGCAAGCGGTGCTAGAATTTTCGTTATGTGTATCACGTTGCCAGATCTACGATTTTTCTCTCGGCTGATCTCTGGTTTAAGGATCACTAGGCCCGGGAGCACGTACGTGTTGACGCTCCCCGTGACATTTACACCCTGGTAGAAACATAAGGGTGCTGTCAGAGTGAGCACGGAAAGCGAAACGAAGCGAAGCGATTCAATGCGATGTACTGATAACACAATCGTCAAATCTTTTCAATTGATCAAATCTGTATGAAATGTTCAAAACGACGAATGTAACAATGAGAGATTCTCTTTGTTTACTTTCTCTATCGATTATTACGGTACTGTTAGCAATCCTTCACTCCAATTATTTACCGATAATAACAACTAAAGCGATCATCTTTGAATCTGCACTGAAGAAATTACCGAAAAAAGCAGGAATGTTTCGCAATAATCGAAAGAGAAAGTAAACAAAGAGAATCTCTCATTGTCACATTCGTCGTTTTTAACATTTTATATAGAAATGTAGTTTTCTCGCACGCGAGTATTGACGCTTCGCGTGACGCTTTTACTCTGACAGTAACCTAAGGGAAAAATTTAAAACTCACTGCACTCTTTCCCTACTAACCGAACCCTTTTTCTTAAAAAATTCGTTTACGGTATTCGATATTCAAAATTAATTCGTCAATTGATCAGATTGTGGTTATTGCATAAGTTGAATTTTGTGGCGAGTCACTACCGGTGTGTGAAAGGCAATTTTTCAAATCTCAGCAAAACATTGAACAAGCATAATTAATAATTAATATTGTCGATTGTTATCTTTGTTGAATAGTTTAATAATACGGAAGCAGTAAGAGTTATAATATTTGCCGCTCTTTGATAACGCAGAGGCAAATTTCGTTGAAAACTTTGGTGTAGGTAGTACAAAAAAGGTGAGCTTTTCGTCAAATACTGAGCCGAAAATAAATACCACCTTCTCCTTGTTTACGTACTAGGTATGTATCCGTTCTGGTTCACTAAGAATGTAGAGGTAAATAAAAAACACTCAAAAAATTCTTTGAGTTTATACAAACCAGCCGCATGATTGGACAAGTCGATTGATAGGATGGATATTACGTTTTTCTACATAATTTTGTCTTAAAATCACTTTTTTTCTTCTCGTTGGCCGACAATTTTTGCAAAATCGAATTGCACCAGAATTACAGCGTGTTTTCAAATAGTACAGCATCAATTCACACTACATTTTCTGCACAAGTCAATAGTTGCACCTTCTATCGACGACATATGAAAAGCCAAAATACAATGCTCAATATTACTAATCACTTTTTCTAGGTGTAAAACTACACGGCAATGATTATGAAACATATCAGATTAGTTTATTCATAAACTATTAACCTAAACATAATAAGATCAAATGACATTCCGAAATATTCATAGTACGAAATTTATAAATGCACATGTACATTGTTTATCTAAAGAAATTTTAGTTTCGTCTCAATTTCTAAAAATATTTTTATGTAGTTTACAAACGATTCAGTTGATATAACGGAGAAATGCTTTTGTACACGGTTTCAAATTTCTATTAACACAAAAAGGCTTGTAAATAACAACACACTCAACAACCAGGGGATTGTGCAGAATCCCTGGTCTATCGCTAATACTCTCTCTCACGTTTCTTATCTTTCTCTGCTGCAACGTTTCTCTATGTGTACGTGTAATGCCAATGTTACCAAAATCGAATAATATGATTCCACATTGTGAATCAACACTCAATCGAAAATCTACGACCGTCACTAAACCGATCCACTATCCAATACATATATAAAAAATGACAGGCTTGTGTTGACGTTACCCACCAAACCTTGATTGGCATAAAGTTATTCGACTGGGATCGAACCGGCGATCATGACCCTCTCGGCAGGTTCGAATACAACTGATAAGTTTCACTCTCTATTTTCTACTGTTTACTTATCGTACCTCGATCAAACAGCTCACGCCTTTTCACGGTTATTCTATGACCTAAACAATTGCAGAATGTTTCTTAATTTAGGTCAACTGACCATTGTAATTGTTTCTTATCTCACTACGGATTTGCTTCTAAATTTTCTTTTTTGAAATCACGCTCTATCCTTAATTCTGAATGTGCTAAATTTCACACCTTCTGAAAAATTTGGTTGCTCTAATTTAAGTAAAACAGTATTTCTAGTATGCCAAGTGGTAACCATTTTGGAAAATTTATTGACTGTACGAAAATCGGCAGAACAACATTATTTATGATACAATTTTCCATAATGGTTTAAATTTATTCAATCATTAATTGCGTGCTGCTTGGGTTTTGTTTTCGCGTATACGTTTGCATCCGATATATTTCCGATTGTTCATAATGAAATTTTATTACCCCCAATTACATTGTAATACGTTTTTTGTTTTCTAATTTCAATACAACACAGGGCCACGGTTGAGATCAGCAGTGTCACGAAGAACGGAGAAATCGACACGGTAAATTAATCCCAACGAGAGTAAGCTTGTTATATTCATTGGATATATATTTTTTATAGTGGTTAACTCTTGAACAAGCCAAACACGGATTGGTGCATCTACGAATGACTTGGTTTGCCCTAAGCACTGATCGAAATGCACTAAAAGCGGCATTGGAAGAGACTCAACAACTTCGGGTTACGTCAATGAGCACTGCTTTGTTGACTGTTTTCATTGATTCTGCCAAAAATCTTCCCGTAAGTAAACGTCAACGATTTATGACTGTGATTTCGGAAAATTAGTTTACGTTCTACACATATAGTTCTAGTTTTCTAGTTCTGTAATATGTTTACTGTACTGAAGAAAAAACAGCATTTTGGTATAAATAATTGATTTAAGTTTTTAGCATGTTTCATAACCGTGACTCGGCTTTTCAATTTACAGATACCGAAAGTGTTGGTATTATTTACTAAACTGTCTGTATCTCAGAATAATTTGGTAAAATTAAAAAGAATTACTTAGCGAATTGTTCGGTTAATTAAGCTATAAAAAGCAAACATGTACCGCGTCATTTTGAGCGTGAGTAATAATAAATTTGTTTTAAACGAAATCTAAACCATGGATACAAATAAACTAAGCTAATGAGTAATATAGCTCTCTACATTTATTGCGCTCCAACCAAACAGAATCTTTTCTTTCATTCGTTCCTTTTATTGATATCAAAACACAAAGAGCAAAACCGCCCAACAGCGAGAGTTTCGTTCAATAGTCATTCCAATACTTACACTGAACACAGAAAATTGAAAACTAATACAACGTGTGACAAGTTTGAGTTATGTCGTGAGTCATGGGGATTTTTTTCACAAAGCAGAATTCATATTAACGTTCTAATCGTAGTTTAAACTATCGTTTGAACCAACGACCATTTTCACAATAAACAAATAAATTAATAAAAAATAAATTTAAAAAATCGGTAATAAGAACAAATTGGCTCAAATGGTCCGTTCCCCTGTCTATTCGAAGGTCATTTGTTCATTGATAATTTAAATAAACCTAAATATACTCCATTTAAAGCAATGTTTTATATTTTTACCTCAAACAGCAAGCCCGTCAGCAAAGCCAACCAGATCCGTACCTAGTTCTGAGTGTCGGAAAGAAAACCGAACAAACAACACCACAGATGAGAACCGATGCACCCGTATGGGAACAAGGGTTCACCTTTCTGGTTAACAATCCAGACAACGATACGCTCCAGCTTAAAATAGTCGATCAAAAGACCGGAAGCTCTCTCGGAACTTTAACCTATATATTAAGCGCCTTGCTGGGGAAACCGAACATGGAGCTGATGTCACAACCTTTCCAGCTGTTGAAATCGGGACCGGAATCAAAAATACTAATGTCGTTATCGTTGCGCATTCTAAAACGCAGCTCTGATAAACTCGACGATGCTGTTTCCGACAAAACATCTGCATCCGAGGGATATGGAGGAAATAGCTCTCTATCACGATCCAGTTCAGTTAGAACAGCTCCTACCGTTGTTCCTGATTCGACTACGACGGATTCGAATGCCAGTGCTTCGTTAAAGAAACAGGAATCACGAATATCTGGAATCATTGATCAAATGTCCGTCCAGGATGAACCATTTTTTGTATCAACATTGAATACAGTAATGATGGCTACCCCACCAAGAAGTCCAAATCTTAGCGAGAATGGAAATGAATTGTTACGCCGTAGTCCAAGCACTACTTCTAGCGCAGGGTCAGCTGGTTTGGGACGGATTCAGCTAACGATTGCCTACAGTGTTCAACGACAGCGACTGCTTGTGATCATTCACAAAATAAACCACATCCCACTGAAGGACCCATCAAATATTCCGGACCCTTACGTTAAGCTGTATTTACTCCCAGGTCGCACAAAGGAATCGAAAAGAAAAACCAATGTGGTGAAAGACAACTGCGATCCAGTGTTCGATGCTACATTCGAATACATCATTTCAAATGCTGAGCTGGTCAACTCGGAATTGGAAATAACAGTCTGTACACAAAAAGGCTTTTTCGGAAGTCCTGTTATAGGAATGGTAAACCATTTTTTCTTTCTAAATTATGAATATTTTAATAGTATGCTTTCTATTTTATAGCAAAAAATTGCGCTAAGTGATCCAGATATATCTTCGTCACATGGGCTGAAAACTTGGTACGATCTTCTACCCGAGTCGAAGTTCGAATGAACTGTGTTATGCGTACTTCTTATTGAGCTTAGCTTAACGTCCATCAGTAAATCATTACATTATATTTTATCACAAATGATACTTAGGCAGATAAAAATTTTATTGTTAAATATGATTACTCCATGTTACCGTAATTTTAAAAATTTTAAATTTGCTGCTGTGTCCTTGTAATATACCCCACATTGCTCATGGGAATAAAAGTTAAATTTTTTTCTCCAAAACTAGCACAAATCTCTTTTTGAGCACTCATTAAATACAGTTACCATAGAATTGATTGTTAATTCTCTGAACGCAAGTATGAACAATTGAACAATGAACAAATAGTTGTCTCCAAAACGTGTCAATTAATAGGAAAATCCACCACAGTGCGAGCGAAACCGGCTGTACCGTGAATAAAACAATAGTGGACAATGGTCCGTTTCGAATCCCTAACAATCACAAATGAAAAATACACAAAATCATGTTTGCTCCATTAGTTACTGCACCTAGCGGCCTTTAGCACGGAAAGTATGTCGCTAACGGCGAACAAACAATTTGAACATAAAAAAGTTGAATGCATAATTTGAGAGCTTACAATTTGAACAATCATACTCACTCGGCTTTGTAGGTACCGTGATAAATCTCATTATAAATATATGTATAAATAAGGATTTTTTTAAAATATTGATAATCAAACTTTACCGGACAACAGCATTGAAACACAACTTTGCTTATGAAAGAATGCACAGAAATACAAACGACTATTATTATAAAATATTGAAGGTATGAAAATATATTTCAAATAAATTTCAAAAGTTATTTTTTATTTCCCATAAATAGCCCAAAACATTTCGAATCAGTCTGTTCTAATTCATGTACAAAATTAGAAAAGTAAATAAAACCAGCGAACGAGCCCAAGCCTGAATATTCAATTCAATTCTAAATAAATGAAAGTGTTCGATGCAGCGTTAGAAGAGCTCCCAGTTCGTTGCGACAGTTTTGAATTTGTGAATAAAGGAAAGATATATTTCATCGGTCTGCAAAAATATATGATAAGCCATTTTATTTTCGAACATAATCATTGGCCACTTCTAAAAAAAGTTTTTTACCTGCACTTATATGCTTGATTTTTGTAGATGAATGGAGATTAGACGTTTCCGTTTTCAACACTATATAGATTATTATGTTCAGCAGCGAGACTTACTGCAAGCATATATGATGGCTAGACCTATGGTCCCATACAAAATTTCTGAATTTTGTTTGGAGGTGATTTCCGGTTTCGGAGTTATGGGGTAAACTGAACAAAAAATCAAAATATTACCGATACCGATTTTCAAATTAATGGTCTTATGATCCTTCATCAAACTTTTGAATTTCATCTGTATCCGATTTCCAGTTCCTGAATTATAAGGTAAATAAGGTAAAAATTCCAATTTTAAATAATTTACTCGCTTTTCTTAGATATGTGTGATGGTATGTCCGACTTCCGGCTCCGGAATTATGGTGTAAAGTGTGTAAAAACTTTTATACCATCACTTAGAGGTGCGAAACGAAAAACGAAAAAAAAATTTATGCTGACCCCAAAACTATTCCATTCGATCGGTAGACGGCCAAACAAGCTAATTTCGGCGATTCTGGTTTCCAGTTTCCAATTCCGGAGGCAGAGGAAATAGTGGTCATATTTTTTTAAATGGATCTCACACACTTTTCTCAGCAATGGTTTGACCAATTTTCACAAATTTAGGTTTTAATGGAAGGTCCTGTGGTTTTGTATGGAATCCCTGAATTTCATCCAGATCCGACATTTGGTTCCGGCATTATAGGGTAAAGTATGTTAAATATATCATACCAACACGCGGGTGAAACAGAAAACGTGAAAAAAAAATTCTAAATCATTATCAGTAAATGGTCAACTAACCCGTTTCCGGTTAATCTTTCAAGAATCGAAGAAAATTATTTTGACGAATACCACAGTATTACAGGGTCCGGCACTCGAAGTGTAACCAATTAAAAAGGCCATAAATTCAGTTTGGAAAATTACTTTTACTTGATTCAAAGTACAAAATGTGTAAAAATAATACAAAATTCAGAATCAATTCACTTTTGCTCGATATGACCACCTTTTGCCTTGACTATGGCCTTGAGACGGTCAAAAAACGAATCGCAAGCTGCCGAATGTGACTTGCAGGTATTTAGGCCCACTCGCGGACAATAACTTTTTTCAGCGCCTCGAGACTGGTGTATCTTTTAGTTCGGACTTTGCTCTCTAAAATGGCCCAAAGAAAATAATCCATTGGATTCGCATCTGGTGAATTCGAGAGCCGTGGACGTGATGAAGTTCGGAACGTTGTTTTTCAGCCATTCTTGGTTCACTCGAGCTTTGTGAGACGGTGCCGAGTCCTGCTGAAACGTCCATGGTCTGCCACCGAAATGTTTGTCTGCCCACGGCTTCAAAGCAACCTCCAGAATACTTTCCCGATAATATGTCGCATTTACCTTGACACCAGGCTCGATGAAAACGATTGGAGAGCGCCCATCTGCGGTTACAGCGGCCCAAACCATTATCTGTTGCGGGTGCTGCCTCTTGGTGGCCAATCGATGACTCTAATTCTCGTATGAACGGTCGGTCAAGTAAACCCTATCGTTTTGAGAGTTTACGAATTGCTCAATTGGAAAAATTTTCTCGTCAGAAAATACAATGTTCGGAAATTGACCGCTTTCGGCCAAACGAAGCAACTCCTTCGCTCTCTCAAGTCAAGAATTTTTTTCGCGTTCACTTTTGGCAAAATGCTTTCTTGCGCTTGTAAACAATACAACTCCGAACTGTCATTTAGCAAATTTCTAGAGAGCTGATGCCCGTGCGTCAGCTGCGCGAGCGGTCTGAAGTTGGTTACACTTCGAGTGCCGGACCCTGTATATATGATAGTACGTTTGATATGAGAAAGGCATCATTACACCACTAGGTGGATTAAGACAAGGTTTTTCATACCGCGCTCAAAACTCCTACTACTGGAATAGGGGGAAAAGTCACTTACACAAAAATATAAACTTTCGTTACAAGCGTTCCTTTGCTGACATGCTCAAGAGTGCCACCCCCCCTAAGCAATCAACGAACATCTTCGGCGGTCCCTCATAGCTATAGGAAAAGAGTAAACAAATCCTCTCCTAAGCTCCCTAGTAAGGGTACGAATTTGTCTTCCGATGGGCCTCCAACATTTATGTTTAGAAGTAGTGGAGACAAAGCTCCGAAGCAAACAGTTGCTGGTCTCGGAAAACTCAATTCTGAGAAGGAATTCCCACCACTTCCCGGGACACCAAAATTCCCAAGTGCCCCTGAAAACCCTACAGAGAACCAGCTGGGTGCTGGGCTCATAAAATTCTCTGATGTTGTGGACTGGATTTTTAACACCTTCAATATTTCTGATCCTCTTAAAAGCCTGTTTATGGCTTTGATACCTACAGTTAGAACTTTTTTGAAGCAGTTGACTGCAAAATGGCCCCTTCTTTCAGCGATCGTATCCTTCGATGGCTAACTCATCCACCGAGGTCACGGATTCAATCACTGTTTTACAGTGGAATTGTAGAAGTATCGTCCCAAAAATAGATTCTTTTAAAATTCTTGTGAATAATCTGAAATGTGACGCATTTGCATTGTGCGAAACTTGCGAAACTTCTGATGTATCCCTAGACTTCCGCGATTTTAACATTATTCGCCTGGATCGAGACGATCCCAACAGAGGAGTACTTTTGGGAATCAAAAAATGCTATTCCTTATATCGAATTAACCTCCCATCGATACCAGGTATTGAAGTTGTCGCATGTCATGTCACAATGAAAGGCAAGGACCTTTGCATTGCTTCCATCTACAATCTACCAAGAACCACGGTTGGGTACCGCTGGCTTAGCGATATCATGAAGCTTCTTCCCACGCCGACGTTAGTTTTAGGAGACTTTAACTCTCACGGCACGGGATGGGGTTGTCTTCATGATGACAACAGATCAACCGCGATCTATGATCTTTGCGATAACTTCAATATGACTATTTTGAATACCGGAGAAATGACACGGATTCCCGCACCACCAGCAAGACCAAGCGCGCTGGATTTATCCTTATGCTCAACCTCGCTACGGTTGGATTGTACGTGGAAGGTGATCCCCGATCCCCACGGTAGCGACCATCTACCTATCGTAATTTTAATCGCCTGCGGATTAGGACCATCGGAGACAATCAATGTTTCGTATGACCTCACACGAAATATTGATTGGAAATACTACGCAAATTCGATATCTGAGAAACTAGAATCAACACAAGAACTTCCTCCGGAGGAAGAGTACACGTTGTTGGCTGGCTTGATTCTCGACACCGCGACTCAAGCTCAGACGAAACGTGTACCTGGCGCAAAAACCAACATCCGTCCTCCTAACCTGTGGTGGGACAAAGAGTGCTCATAGCTCAACGCGGAAAGATCTTTAGCGTTCAAAAAGTTCAGAAAAAATGGAACACCCGATAATTATCGGAATTACGCGGCGTTAGACAAGCAAATGAAGAACTTAGTCAAAGCAAAGAAACTTGGTTATTGGCGACGGTTTGTTGAAGGATTATCAAAAGAAACATCGATGAGCACTCTTTGGAACACAGCCCGACGAATGCGCAACATAAACGCCACGAATGAAAGCGAGGAATATTCCAACCACTGGATATTCGATTCCGCTAAAAAAGTATGCCCAGACTCTGTTCCGGAACAGAAGATCACCCGCGCCGCGACATCAAATACAAACGAAACACCGTTTTCGATGGTAGAGTTCTCACTCGCACTCTTGTCGTGTAACAATAAAGCCCCGGGGCTAGACAGAATTAAATTCAACTTGTTGAAAAATCTCCCTGACCCTGCCAAAAGGCGCTTGCTGAAATTATTCAACAAGTTTCTTACGGGTAATATTGTCCCACACGACTGGAGACAAGTGCGAGTGATCGCCATCCAAGAACCAGGAAAACCAGCCTCCGATCACAATTCGTATAGGCCGATTTCTATGCTTTCCTGCATCCGGAAATTGTTCGAAAAAATGATTCTCTTTCGTCTTGACAATTGGGTCGAGACTAATGGCTTGCTTTCAGATACACAATTTGGTTTCCGCAGGGGCAAAGGAATGAACGATTGTCTTGCGTTGCTCTCAACAGAAATTCAAATGGCATTTGCTCTTAAAGAACAAATGGCATCAGTTTTCTTCGACATCAAGGGAGCATTCGATTCAATTTCCATTAACGTTCTATCCGAGAAGTTGCATCAGCATGGTCTTTCACCAGTTTTGAATAACTTTTTATATAATCTATTGTCTGAGAAACACATGTATTTCGCACATAGTGATTTTTCGACAAAACGATTCAGCTACATGGGCCTTCCTCAGGGCTCTTGTTTAAGCCCCCTTTTATACAATTTTTACGCAGGAGACCTGATCAGGTTGTACCAAACAACGATATTGTCCGTTACGGAATATGGATGCTTTTGCTTCCGATCCGCGGCGAACATTCATTTCATCAAGCTGGAAAGAATCCAGTATCGTTGCTTACGTATTTCCTTAGGTTGCATGCAGTCAACTCATGCGATGAGTCTCGAAGTGTTGGCGGGCGTCTTACCGTTGAAAAACCGATTCTGGGATCTCTCATATCGACTGCTAATCCGATGCGATATCTTGAATCCGATGGTGATTGAAAACTTCGAAAGGTTTGTCGAGCTCAATTCTCAGACCCGTTTTATGTCCTTGTATTTTGATTACATGGCTCAGAATAAGAAATGGATATTAATATTAATATTAAGAATATTAATATTAATATCCATTTCTCGGATACTTCCGATTCCACTGTATTTTTCGTCACATGCATGAGAGAAGAGATTCATGGAATTCCGGATCACGTACTCCCTCAAGTGGCTCCCAATATTTTTTATAACAAATTCAGAACAGTCAACTGTGAAAAGATATTCTACACTGACGGATCATACATCAACGAGTCCACAGGCTTCGGCATCTTCAATCAAAACATCACCGCTTCTTACAAACTCAGTGATCCGGCTTCAGTTTACGTCGCAGAACTAGCTGATATTCAGTACACTCTTGAGATCATTGAAACCTTGCCCAAAGATCATTACTTCATTGTCACGGACAGTCTAAGTTCAATAGAAGCTCTCCGGGCAATGAAGCCAGGAAAGTATACCCTCTATTTTCTGGGGAAAATATGGGAACACTTGAGAGCTTTATCTGGACGGTCTTATTTAATATCCTTAGTCTGGGTCCCATCGCATTGTTCCATTCCAGGCAATGAACAGGCAGACTCATTGGCTAAAGTGGGCGCATTAGAAGGTGATATTTATGAAAGACCAATATGCTTCAATGAATTTTTCAGAATCTCTCATCAGAAAACTCTCGAAAGTTGGCAAACTTCATGGAGCAATGACGAACTGGGACGATGGCTTCACTCCATTATCCCTAGGGTATCGACGAAACCTTGGTTCAGGGGGATGAACGTGAGTCGCGATTTCATTCGTGTTATGTCGCGGCTCATGTTAAATCACTACACTTTCAACGCACATCTCCGGCGTATTGGGCTCGCGGAGAGCGGTATCTGCACCGGTGGCGACGATTATCAGGACATCGAGCATGGCGTGTGGTCGTGCGTAGAGTATCGCGACGTCAGGTCGGAGTTACTGGAATCCCTTAGGGCCCGAGGTAGACCGTCCAATGTTCCGGTTCGGGATGTGTTGGCGAGTCGGGATAGTTTATATATACTTATCATATACCAGTACCTTGAACACATTAATATACAAGTGTAATCCGTAGTTTCCTCTCTCTTGTCAAGGCTAAGAATAATCTTCACCTACAGGTTCGAGACTAACATTCGCCCGATTCTCCAAATTTCTCGCCTGTCCACCATCTCTGTAGAAAATAACAAGATCTTTTTGCTGTCACTAACATCTTAGTTCCCCCTTTCTTCGTTTCTCCACCATCTCGATGTCAACTAATTAGATCTTTATCGTTTTTGGTCATTCGTTCTCATACCCCCTTTTTCACCCCGTTTTCCACAAAATTACTTCTCTATACTTCTTTCATTCTCTTAGGCAAAATCATCGCCCACGGGAAAACTGCTTCAGTCGATGAACAACATGCGGGCCACCCGCTGGGTCTCTGTGACCTGGGGGTGTTTCCCGCGGACCCATTGAAACGAATAATCGTTATCTGGAAGACACTAATGTCATATTTAATCCACCGACCATTGCCGATCGCCAGCTGCAGACTGAATCTGCCAGAACCGACCATTGCGACCGGAATTCGCCACTAACCTAATGATAATACCCTAGTTTAAGGTTAGTTATAATTTAAAATAAGAATATGCCCTTGGCATCTAAGAGCTTAAGCAGTGTGCCTTCAAATATGTTACTATTGAATAAAAAAAAATAAACTTTCGTTTAAAATGGACGGAATTTAACAATCTGTAACTTGTTGGATAGCTGTGAAATCTAAGTCTCGAAATATCTTTTGTTTACTAGGACAATTGTGATAGATATTGTCCAAAAACTTAAAATTTGATCAACATTTTTTTGTTTAACTCGAAAAGTAACCATCTGATCTCAAAAACATTTAACAGTGTTCAGACTGACTAGAATACCTTTCATTTGCGACTGATTTGATCAAAATCAGTCCGGTAATCTCTGAGATCTCGAGCTCTTTGTTATCTACACAGTAATTCTGGAACCAAAAGTCAGGAATTCCGAATAGGACCGTAAGACATTTCATTTGAAACTAAAGTCGAAAATGAGGGCATATTTTGTGCAACTTTTCGCATACGAAACAAAAAAAACGTATGGAACAATAGTGCCTTTCTTTTGCCAAGTTTATGAAAATCGAGTTTCTGTTCAAAAGACTGAGCTTTTCTTTATGAGATTTTCAACGTGATTGCTTTTCTTTATGAGAAAGACTTAGAAGGCTATTTTTCACTGTGATAGGTATATCCCCTTAAGCATAAGCAAGTGGCAGTTTCTCTTGTGTTAATTTTCTCTATCAATTATTGTGAAGATTTTCATGGATTTCATAGACCTGATCGAGAGTCGAAGATTTCGGATAGCATTCGATGCAAACATGAAACTGTTTGGAAATTAATAGAAAAACTAAACAAAGAGAAACTGTCAATTTATTATACTGGCATTTGAAATCCCACCTCCGCAAAAAACCTAACGGGTAAAGCCGAGGTTAAATATACGAATAATAATAAAAAGTCATTTGATCAATGTAATCAATTTTGCACCGAATAGATATTTCAATTTAACGGTTGTTTAAGAAAGCATTCACCAAGTAGCAATCCCCCTGTAGAGGCGCTTTGAGCTGCCCAGTTATCCCTTATGGGTCCTTGCATTCGAGCTTTCATGCAATGGTAATTTATGCGTGCAAAGTCGTGCGCAACGGTGACTTTTAAAAGATTTTTACTTGCTTTACACTACTTTTTTGAAAAAGTTTGTACTAGTTTGGATGTCTGTTCTCTGTGGATATATTGACCCAAGTAGCACACATTATTACACTTCAATGACAGTAACTTATATGAAACAAATTCATAGAACTAGTTGAAGATATTGTAACGTGCATTAAAACCGCTATGTAACCTGCGACTCAACGAGGGTTGCCAAACAAGTTCTCAGTAACGAATATTTGATTTGATCCATCGTGCACATAAGTCACAATGAAACAGAAAATAGTTTGTGTCAAGTAACGATTTGTTGATGTTTTTCCAATTCAACGGTAACCGATATGAAATCATTATTTAACTTTGTCTTGTAGTGTTACTTTAACTTTGTCTTGTAGTGTCACTTTTTTCTTGTCACATTTTGTTACGGTGACCTGTTGGCGACCAAAAACTGTCAATGCGAACACGTCGTAAGAGTTAGATTATCGATAATTTACGTTGGAACTTATTGTAACTTAGTATGATGAGATGTGAATTCGTAGCATTATTTTGACTTCGTTGGCACCAACTCGTGGACAACTTGACAGTTCCCATCCATCGAGAATATAAGTAAAAGTTTTGGTTCTCTGGCTCCACATTGGGCGTCGTAAATAGAATAACATTTGGAAATAACGTATCTGTTTTTCGACAATATGCGGTTTAAATTTTTATATTAAAATAAATTTTGCTAGCCTTTCTTGACATTTATAAAATAATTATGATGATTAGTTACTATGGTTTAGTATAAGTATAATTTTTCTCTTTTCATCAATAGAAGGTTTCAAAGTAGTTCATCACATTTCAATGAACAATGAACGTGAAGTAAGGAATCTTGAAGAACAATACTACTAATTTGCAAATCAAAATTAAATCTATGGTTCTCTTATCTTTATCCGAGTCGTTAGAAGATCATCCAATGATACCAAATACTCCTACAAATGCTACTAATTCCTTGCGTTTTCATTGATACGACTGAATACGTTAGGTACACTTTAGTCACACACCACATTTCAAAAAAACTCTTAATTGTTAACTCTATCAATTACTATCAATAGTTATCTTTTTAGACAAAAGAAAAGACGTTGGGCAGAGTCAATTAAAAGATAGAAAGATTACAAAATACGCATGTTTGGAGATTTATGACGTGTGTTATTGATAAATTTGTTGCTATGCAGCGCTGTTAGAAAAATTTGCAATATTTTGATTTCATTCAGGAGTTCTTGCGTGAGTCACAATATGAAAATTATGCTCCTTTGAAATATATTGCTGGACGCATACACAGTGACCTTAAATAACGTAATGAAGTACTGGTTTCTTTTGTAATCTTCTTGTTTCGTGATTCATTGCACCCGTATTGTTTAGGTACACTAGCGCCGTCCTGAATTCAGTGGAACACATATGAAACAGGCTCATTTCTGTCAGGTTGTGTATGGGTTGGTTGTCACCGTCATAATACGACTTTTTTCGTGGGGAAGATGGGGTATGAAACTGAAAGTCCGCCATAACAACAGATTACTATAAAATTTTGGTAGCGATGGTTCAATCATATCTAGAAAAATTTTAAAAACACAATTACGTCTCTGTTATAAGTAATTTTTGATGTTCGTTCCATAGTAATTTTCTAGGGTGAGGACGATTTTAATTATGTATCCAGTGAACTTCTTTGCCAATCATTCTCGTTTCTAAAATTAGTTCTAATACAGACGATATATTTGTAATTTTATAGAAAAATCGTCAAATATATCGTCTCATATTTTTGGGAGCAAAACGACCCGAATTGTGTGAGGCAAAATGCTCAAGAATTCGTTTACAAAAATTATCCATAAGGTATTAATTTAATAAGTAATAGTGAACAATCTTCCACCTGGCAAATATTTCGTCAACGAAAAGTTTGAAGCTTTCTTTAAATAAGAAAAGAAGCTTTATGAGGGTGCATATTGTCCCGTGGTTGTCATGAGCTTTAATCCGTTGTTTTGATGGATGTTTATCCGTTCTTTAAGATCATCCTGCCTCTATGTCCAGATAATCGTCACTTCGCGTATATTAAAATGTATATTTTTCATGTTTTCCACGATCGGGCGTCATGCCCCGCATATATTTCAATAGACAATTTTTAAGGGTTTTGGAAAATAAGATATTTCATGTATTTTTCTATGCATACAGCGAGTATTTGTACGTAATTTTGAGAAATAATGATTACGGAAGATAGTCATGCATGAAACTCTTCCGTGTTATTCTCTATAGTTAAGATATAGCTACTTGGGAAGATATCCGTTGGGCATGCGTTTATCCCCTTCTGGCCTTATTTATTTGAAATGAATTTCGAAGTTTGCGATTGAGTCTCATTAATAAGTTACACGACGTCCTCAGATAACCCTACTAATAACTTATTTTTTCTACCAAATGGGAAGAAAATATTCAATGCTCGGTTGATTTTTTATTAGGGCATATAAGCAAGTGACAGTTTCTCTTTAATCACTCTCTCTTTCGATTATTGTGATGTGATTAAAAAAATTTTCTTTGATATCACTATTCTGTTTGAAAGTCGAAAGTTTCGGGTATCATTTCATGCAAAGAGTTGAGTGATAAACGTGAAAGCCGCTTGGTAATTAATAGAAGAGAAAGTAAACAAAGAGAAACTGTCACTTGCTTATACGCCCTTTTGAAAAATTGACCGAGAATTAGAAAGATAGCAATGTAAATGTAAAAAATAATCCTGATAATCAAATCATTTTTTTTAAACTGCAAAATAACTGATGTTACTCGGATGTTAAGGTTTGATTTTCATTGTTCCATACATTTTTGAGCGCCGGTTTACTTATCTCATTCTCGTCAGGACGGAATCGAAGATAGTACGGTAACTACATCAAGCTACTCAAGCGTTTCATGTGTTTAGTTACTTTTCGGATCAAAGCTTTGCGTAGCAGTCGTAGCATAACCACTACTATGAACCGAGTAAGCTTTCAGCATTGAATAATCTGCGAACAAAGAAAAGAAGAAGCTCATACAAAACGTAAGCACAACACCGTCAGCTGCTTGAAACAACACGAGCATGTATTTTTATATTCAGAAAGTGTAAACAAACCTTACGGAGTCAACATTTTAATAATAATGAACCATTAGAATAAAAACAAATTGATTCAAATATAGTATTGATAAACACAGTGAAGTAATTGTTTCAATCTAGTATTGAAATCGAATTTATTGAAAGTTTTTTTCTAAAGTGCGATCCTTCCGCAGAAACGTGGTTTTCTGTTTATGTTTTTTGATCCTACGATATGAAGCGTCTCCCGTAGTAGCTGCACATGCGCGCGTGGAATGAAAATGGTGTATGTGTTTATAAACATTCGCAGAGATATGAGTATGAATACAGTTTACACAAGCTACTTGCGTTGGGTACAGCCAGCTCATGCATGAAATCATTCGTTCGATTGTAGTGGTGCAGGAATTCTCTTGACTTGAATAGACTTGAATAAGAGATTCTTTTTACTTTAGAATTGTAAACAACGAGTCATTCATTTTCATACCGAAGCTTGTACAGTTCAAAGATGGCCGTGTGATGTTTGTGCTCCCGTAAGAGAAAAGTGCAAGTTGGAAAGTGAAAATTTAGAGGTTTTACAGCCACGAAAACACTTTTGCTACTTTTCAAGACGAAATATTTGTGCATAAACATAAGATTTGTTGTGTTAATTCTTAAGACGAGCTATTTCTTTTAAAGTGTTATATTCGATAATACTTGATTATTGTGAAATAGTTGAACTTGATATAATTGTTTTTAATTATACTTGGCACCTGCAGTTTAGAGGTTGTTTTGAAGATAATATATTCATAAGAAGTGAAAAGTAGATATTCGAAAAACGGAAAAGTGAGCTTTGCGAAGCCATATTTGAACAATCAAAACAAAGAAAACACCTGAGCTTCAACGGGAATAGAAACAGCTGAACGGGAAGTACAGCATGATGATATAATCGTACTTCTCGTCGTTTGTTTTACACAGTGCTTTGTGAATATCTGAGGGTAAGTGTATTAAGATATATTCTACTAAATACTAATATTCAGCTTGAATTTTCAATTGGGGAGATATTCATATTTTATTTCCATCTGCTATAAGGCGAAAACATGCGATATTTGTGTTTGGATCGTAAACATACCAATACAGCCAGAACAGTGTGTAGAAAAAAAAGTGATACGAAATGGACGATTTCGCTATGTTCTCCCGATCAAAACATTCTACCCTCCTTCTTGCACTGCAGTCAACCTTCTTCTATTTAGGTGCTTTTTGAGGAGGGTGGTGTTAGGATGGGATCGGATGTTTGGGTTCTTTTTGCAGACTGCACTGGTAGAACTGGGCGATACTGTCATCGTTGCGCAATCATGATAGCGGTGCGGGGTGAATCAATACATTGTTCAATACATCCAAAGTAGGGGAGTTTACTGATGAGTATTGGATTCGTTACATAGCAAGTTTGACTGAGTTTTGTCCTGACTATGGGTGTTTGCGTGGCTGCAGTGAAAACTTGAAATATTTTCTTCACTCTGCTTGTTTTTTTTGCTGCCACGAAAAGTGGTAATAAAGTAACTGCTAATAGATTCCGATTAGTTACTACTTCTAGAAAAAAAGTATAGGAAAATAACCGGCCGGTCCATCGTGTGCTCAAGGACAACGAGAATAGAGTTTGTAGCCAATAGCAAGTAGAAATGATGATTACAAAAATTTTGGAACTGTCGAAATTCAGATAGTTTAGTTAAATTAGTGTTACAATCAAAATAATGTATGCGCCCTGTTTTCAGTAACGTTTATTGACTGTCAAACAACTATCACAATAATATTAAATTAAAACTTTTGTGGTTGGTGGTATGTCTAGACCAGCATAAAAAAGAACGATGGAACCAAAATGTTAACAAAATATGTTGCTCTTTATTTCGGTAGAACAACTCATAAACTATTTTGTTTCGAAACTCCCTGGATGATCATGAAATTAAGCTGACTAAATTTTTGTTCAAATTTTAAAATAAATACGGAAACTTTCTTCTGAATGTTCATATATCATTAATTTCATTGTTCTGCTCATGTTCGAAACGATGTCGTAATAATTTAATCCCATTTTAACATTATGTCAACATAGAAATTCCTCCGCGGTTCTTTTTTTTTTATGTGAAATGAATCCTTTTCCTTTTGCCATAGTTTCATCACTGATATTTGAGGCAGAAGTTTAAAAACACATAAGCGAAGGACACATAATAGATATTAGCGTTATCGACCAATAAGAAAACCGTTATAAAAAATCTTCTGTATGCGTAATTCACCACCGACTCATAACAAAAGAAGAGCGTAACATCAGACATGAGTGATGGCATTGCAAAAAATCAACGATGTAACATACGTACAGTGTCAGACGATTTGTGGGCATAAGGATGGACGAAATGATCGCATGCATGTTAGCATGTTCGTTTATTCTAAGAGATGCAAAACTGTTTTATTGCGATGAATCAAAAAGAACATACCTTGTAGTGATTGTTTAAAAAATTATCCTCATACTCGGAACACTGCTCTTGCCACAAAACGGTTTTTCTTTTATGGTCATTTGCGGTGAACACGATACCTCAACAACCAATGAATCGACTAATTGAAAATTTATCACTCAAACGCTCGGGTTGGGATTTTCATCGATTTTTTTTTTCAAAAATTCTGGAACAATCTGAAATGTGCAAGATTTACTAAAACGCATCAATTTGAATAAACTAATCATTTGGTCAACCATCCCAGAATATTTCGTATTCTAACATAGAATTTGTTTTTCCTGATAGCATTTTTGCGTCTTTTCAAAAAAGTCTTTCAGAAGTTTTGTAACCGGTTCCAGTACCCTCTGGGATGGTTGGCCAAATGATTAGTTTATTCAAATTGATACGTTTTAGTAAATCTTTCACATTTCAGATTGTCCAGAACTGTTCTCATATACATTTTTAGTTTTTTAGATAGAATACCCCAAATGGCAAAACCGACTTACCCCAAGGCGATCTGGAATAACACCGGTGTTTTTGGACCATATCAACACCGATTAAGGCAGAATGAAATTAAAGAATACCCGGTTTTTCTGACACCAAATGCATAAAAATCGGTCAATTTATTCAGTAGTTACAAATTTTTGAAAAAAAATCGAAAATCCCAATCCGAGCATTTGAGTGTTAAAGATGGGGTTTTTATTTGCTATAGCTAGTTCGTGAACTAAGGATTTTTCAAAATGCATTTCTTTTTGCGTTATTTATCATGTTTTTTCTGAAAAATTTGTTATTCGGTAGTCGATTTATTTCGGAAAAAAACTGCCAATCACGCAGAACATTTTATTTTGCGAAATCTTTCGTTCACAAACTAGCTATAATAGTTAAGAACATCACCTTAAAATTTGGAAATTATCGATTCATTGGTTTCTGAGATATTGTGCTGTTCCACAGATGTCGATAAAATATTCTTACAAACACTATAAAATATATACAATTTGATTCATCGCAAAAAATCCAGGTGTAAGCAGATCCTCGAAAGGATCATCGTTGCTTTAAGACGAGTCATGCAGGTGTTCGTGCGCGTAAGTAGAATTACAGCGCATGCGCATGTTTTGGTTGTGGGTATTCAAAACACCACGCACAAGGGACGCAAAACAAATCGTGAAAATAATAATAAGTTGTGAAATTCAATGTGGGTTTTACCCTGTGCAAAAACAAATTGCTGCTTCTGATTATAAACAGCACAAACACAGGCGTACGATTCGATGAAATAAGTATTATCTTCTTTCGTTGGTCATGCCAGGCACAGAGATGAATGGCGCCAACTCAATTGGTATTTCTGACATAATTAAATTATTGATAACAGACCGCAGTATGTTTGCGGTTTTGTAAATTTAAGACGACTTGTTGATGTTTGTGAGAAGCAGAATCATTTCCGCCACGACAGTCTTGCTAGATGAGTGTGCATCATTTCACGGCTGCTTGTGTATTGTTTGATCGTCGGTATGACCATATTAACCTACCTCGTTAAAACTGGACTCGCACCAGTTGTTTACATTCGGGGTACAGTGGTGAATGTATTGGTTCATAGCTTTTATACATATATTTATATTGTTCTGCTTTGATTTATTCTTTGTATTATATTCTTGTTCTATATACCTTCTTGGTGCAGGAACGAACCAGTTTAATTCATCTGTGCACTTTTGTTTTTTTCTATATCTCTTGAACGACGGGAATGAAAAGCAGATTTTTCTTAAAACATTCCAATGCATGCTACTTTAGTAGATGGAAAACCCTTCGCCAATGATAGTTTTTAACGCACCCCAAGTAAATTTAACACGACATGAGACTCATTCTTGGCACGGGAGAATGGATAATCGGAATCAGGTTTACCGAAACAATGAGACAGGTTTTTATGATTTTCTACAAGGGTTGTAAGTGTGGCGGAATTCTTACCCTAGTTACAAATCAACATAACACGAAGGAAGTTTTTATCCTGCATTCCCTCCCCTAATCTGTGAATCACGATACATTGTGCAAAATAAATTACAAAGAGGGGAATATATTTTCGGCTGTGTGATTCGTTTTTTGGGTCGAAATTTGGTTTACTTTGCGAGATCAATTCCAGGACTTACTTGAGTACAATGAACTCGACTGCCGCATGCATCGGAATTAATTGACCTGACTATGTCTGAAATTGGTTGAAGCTTTGGAAGGAATCCTTGAAATATTTTGAAAAAGTTTGTACATAAAAATATCAATATGAAAAAACCACACTGGAATCACGTATGTTGATTATCACCAAGTTCTGTCACCACTAAAGAAGAGCTAAAATCACTATCAAATGTTGGCATTACGTAAGGTGATTGTCATCACAAACTTATCACCTTCCTGTCAAAATGAAGGTGATAGCAATATAGTTATCACTATTAGTAGTGATTTGATTTTTTGAGAAGTGGCTTCACAAATTATTGTCCAATTTCAGTTGAATTTCAAGTCACTGATGTAAACATGACCTACAAAAATTTGTCGAAGAGGATATTTTTAATTGAATTTATACTGATATTGTGACAAAATTGAACACCAAAATGAAAAGCAACCTTGTTTATGTAGCTTATAGAATTGAAAGAGTGAACGGTACGTTTCGTAGTATTTGTCGATCAAAACAATTCTTTTAAAATTTGAAGAATTGAATTGTATGGCTCATGTAGTAATTATTGTTTGGCATTGCAGTATTCGTAGAGTCAAAGATAAGTCGCTCTCTGGGAAAATGATATGTTTATGAATGTAAACATCTCCTGTTGTACAATTCGTAGCAAGATTAAAAATCTATGATAAATTTTTCAGTAGTTCAAATGGTCGTGATTTAATGAGCAACATATCAGTCTCTTTGTTCAACTCAACAAGTAAAAAAAGATTAAACTACGTTCTACATTTTCTTCTTGTGTGTTGTACGAATTGAGATGGTGTTTCCGGACAATTAGTTGCTAATCATAGCGGCTAATTGTAGTCCCAGTTGGAAAAAGTTGCAAAATCGATCTAGCATTCGAAAGCTCTGGAATCATGGTAATACAAGAAACGTCATATTCGTAAAATGAATTAAAACTATTTTTTTTAATTTCTGTCGATTACCTACAATTTCTTCTCCGGTGATAGACCAAACGGTTAAAACTAAGTAAAGGGTGATTTTTTAAGAGCTTGAGAACTTTTTTAAACAATAAAACGCATAAAATTTGCAAAATCTCATCGGTTCTTTATTTTAAACGTTAGATTGGTACATGACATTTACTTTTTGAAGATAATTTCATTTAAATGTTGACCGCGGCTGCGTCTTAGGTGGTCCATTCGGAAAGTCCAATTTTGGGCAACTTTTTCGAGCATTTCGGCCGGAATAGCCCGAATTTCTTCGGAAATGTTGTCTTCCAAAGCTGGAATAGTTACTGGCTTATTTCTGTAGACTTTAGACTTGACGTAGCCCCACAAAAAATAGTCTAAAGGCGTCAAATCGCATGATCTTGGTGGCCAACTTACCGGTCCATTTCTTGAGATGAATTGTTCTCCGAAGTTTTCCCTCAAAATGGCCATAGAATCGCGAGCTGTGTGGCATGTAGCGCCATCTTGTTGAAACCACATGTCAACCAAGTTCAGTTCTTCCATTTTTGGCAACAAAAAGTTTGTTAGCATCGAACGATAGCGATCGCCATTCACTGTAACGTTGCGTCCAACAGCATCTTTGAAAAAATACGGTCCAATGATTCCACTAGCGTACAAACCACACCAAACAGTGCATTTTTCGGGATGCATGGGCAGTTCTTGAACGGCTTCTGGTTGCTCTTCACTCCAAATGCGGCAATTTTGCTTATTTACGTAGCCATTCAACCAGAAATGAGCCTCATCGCTGAACAAAATTTGTCGATAAAAAAGCGGATTTTCCGAATGGACCACCTAAGACGCAGCCGCGGTCAACATTTAAATGAAATTATCTCCAAAAAGTAAATGTCATGTACCAATCTAACGTTTAAAAAAAAGAACCGATGAGATTTTGCAAATTTTATGCGTTTTATTGTTTAAAAAAGTTCTCAAGCTCTTAAAAAATCACCCTTTATAAATAAACATTCTACAACTTCTTATTAGACACGATTTTTGTAGAACGGGTAGAATTTGAGTTATAATTGTTTAAAAATAATGTGGCTTAAAACACATACGCCATTTCAAAAATTAGTATTGAGTGAAAAAAATTTCTAAACCAGTAAAAAATACTTTATTTGCTCTACCGATCACACGAAAAGTTTCATGCAAATGAATTTTGCCATTCCTGGATTTGCTCAATATTAGAATCTGCATAACTTTACATAACATGAATTCTTTAGAAAGAAATATGGAGCAGGATACCTCTATCTTTACCGTTTTGCAAAAGGCACCGAATCATTGGATACTATGAAAAGTAATACACCAAGACTTGATTGTTGTATGTAAATAATTAGAATTAATAAATGTGAGTAATTTAAATTGCTAAACAAAAATATAAATCGAAGAGAAACTGTATCATAAACAACCTTCTACATTATTTCGATAATAAACAAAATATAAGATTTTAATAAACAAAAGCGTAAGCAGAAATACTAATAATATTAGGCTTACGTCGTCTCATTTATTTCAACTGCCAAGTTAACAAATCCAAAGCATTACAAATAATACCTTTATCTAAAGTTAGTTTGACTTAAACTGATTCTTCAAGAAAAATCTACTATGAAATTGTTTGTTAAGAAATTGACAAGAACGCACAAGTAAAACATTTGTTGCTTTTATCAAAATATATACTAAAACAAACTAATTCATTAATAAAATCAAATATTTAATTTTGCAGTTTTAAGCAACAACATTTGCTATTTCAAAACAGATTTTCTTTAGTCACTTTTTCAATACAATAAATTGTTGCGTGAAACCAAGATTTAGCTACTTTTAAATGCATTTTTTTTTCTGTGTCAACATTTGAATTGCTTCATAATAAACCAGTATGATAGCTAAAATATCAACAATTAATTTATGCTTACATAAATTAATTATTTTCTTCAGTTTTCATTTTTAATACTTTGGAACACATTTCAAACAGTCAAATATTATTGATTTAAACTTGCTGATGATAATCGAGAAATAAGATGAGAACCGCCACCATCTACTTATTATTCTGTCATCAGCGGCCCTTACACGAGAATTAATTGTTAATGACAACTTAAGTAATTACATTCCAAATTTGTAAGGAGAATTCATGACATTACATTTTAGTAATGACACTTTTAATGATCGTGTAAAGGGCCGCTATCGAGTTGATGGTCATGCCGAATTTGCTCACTACTAAGGTTGTTCGCAACGCTGTTTTATTTCATATGGACTGATCTACTTTAGATCTTCAACTAAAACATGTCAAGCACAACGCTGGATTTTAGTTCTATTTTTCGAGCACAAGTTTGAAACAGATTTAAAACTGCTCGACGAAATTGTTTTAAATTAATGAATATTTGAAACACGAATAGAATACTGTTTTAATTTTTTTTGCGTGAGCGTCTGTTACGAAATCTGACAGACAATGACAGCAATGACATTTCAGAAATTATCAATATAAGCGTTAAATGTTTTGCTCTGAATCATACAGTTTCATTTAGAAGCACACTAGCTCACTATGATCTGTAAAATTATTCATATCGTTTTCGAAATCAATAATTTAGTTTGTTTGTTTCTGATTTGAAACAGTGAAGTGAATAGACACAACACTAATACATTTACAGAAATATATAGAACAGATTTTAAATCTTTCCGTTGAGATCTTCTTCTTCTTCTTCTTTTCTGGTTGGCGTCACCTCACTTGAGATGATGCCGAATTGATGGCACAGCAACTAAGGATATATTGCCAGTTAATTTTCGTTTATAGTCCAGTGGACTTTCTTTTCACTTGACTACAAGCGAAAATCTCGCTGTGTGGCTGCGTCGAATCGTCAAAGTGCGGCTGAAAATCTTTTCTTTCTTGCGAAATACTCGAATTTTCTGCGGACTAACACGATGCAACGTGCTCACCCGTTGAGAGTTTCACCGGAAGTCTTCCGTTGAGATCGTCAAGCTCGAGTTTTATTTTTGACAGTTTTAAATTATACGACAGTATGTCATTTTAGAACAGATATCTATCACCACGTTGCGAATAGCTTAACAGCTAAAACCTAGGACAGGATCTGACAATTGTTAATCCACTTTTAGGACCAATTTTGGACCAGTTCGTGATTGGTTGAAATTGACATAAGCAAGTACAAGTTGTTTAAATCAATATTACTGCAGGGTGGTAGAAAAAGTGTTGTCAGTATCGTCGGTAACAATGTAGCTTGATATTAAATATTTTATTTTTCGGGTCATCTTTTCAAAATTATTAATTTCAATAGGATTCAAGTTCAAATTGTTTTTAAGTCCTGTCAATGCGGAAAGTATACGAGTACATTTAACAATCGTTGGATGATACAAAGAGAAAGCCTGAAATCACGAAGTGTGATATGGACGAGAATATTGATTATGTTGGTTGAGAATAGCACCGAATCTTTGGATACTTCTGTATGTTATTATTTTTCTCAAATAGAATATGTTGAATACTTTAGTTAATAAAGCTGCAAGAATTAATTACCCAAAATTGAGTGTTTGGAAAAATTCTATTAAGCTGTTTCAACTAAACGTTTTCTTCAAAACAAACATCTGATCAAAATGAATCTAGAGCTATATTTTCGACCGATATAACATTTGTCTAAGTGTTTTCAAATGATAAATAATTGCATGTTATAAGGGGAGAAAGTTTTCAGAATGAAGAATTATCTCTACTGGCAACAGTGATCGCGAGGCATTCATTATTTACAGCAGGGAGCAACCGGAATAAGAAGAGAAATATTTTTCTGGAAAAAGAAGCCAGTTGTCTGGTCCTGTCCTAGGCTAAAACAATGAAACAAGTACACGCTCATTGAACATAACTCAAGATTTAAGTTGCGTTTACTGAAATTCATAAACTAGAACCATATGTCAAAATTTTAGTATTGGTTGGAGTGAAATTTACTCAAACCATGAGTTCACTCGTATTTAATCTTACATTAGAGTATGCGTTGAGCTTCCAAATTTTTGAGTGAAAATAATACTTCAACCGTGTTCCCGGAATTAGAATTCAAGAATATATTGTCTTCCATTGCAGTGTCTAGATTCTGTTTTCAAAGCTATCATCTATCAATCATTACAATTATGATTTCACTGATCATTCGGTAATCAGCTCGGCGATTAAAATGATTACTGATCGTCCGGCAATAAAATTTTTGATGTACTGTTAAACAGCTATAGAACAGTTCTGTAATCTTAATTTTTTGTTTTGATTAAAATTATAGTTATAAATAGATACTTGGATTTCCCAAAAAAAACACATTTTCAATTTACGATTGTGTTTTTCGGATTTGGAGATCTTTCATAGAAACGAGTTAAGAAAATTAGTACCATTTAACTACCTGTTTGACACCTATTTTTCGCGACAATCAGTATTTCGATAATGTTAATTTTACCATATGAACGGTATGATTTTTATCGTACTCGGCGACTATTCAGATTTACCGTGTGAATAGTACATTTATTTACAGAATTCAGCTGTTTTTTAAAGAAGGGCGAATCTTACAAATGTAAACAAATCGAGTTTCTCTCTCGTACCAATAAATGCTTCAAAATCCCACAAAGTACCTAAAAATACGAATTCTACAAACATCTCAATTTTAGTGATACAAAGAACTATAAAGAGCGAAACTGCCATTCCATTTGTTTACGCAAGTTTCGCCCTAAAATAAATTGGTAAAATTTGCATGCCTTTTAAAGATAAACCAACAATTCATCGACTAATCAAAAATGGATCTGAGAATATAGGATAATTTCTAAATAGGACCAAATCAAAGTCAAATCATTCATCGATGTTTTTCTCCATTTGCTGCTAATGTTAGATTCGCCCTTCTTTGAAAAACAGCTGGTTTCTGTTATAATTACCCTCTTAGCAGGCGATTCTATTTTGTTGGTAGTTGAGCGCTTGTTGAACGACATACTGTACGAAATATTCTTTCGGTTTGCTGAAACGGTTTGTTGTTGTTTTTTCTCTTGCAAAAATAGTGTGAAAATTAGGTGTTACTGTCATATAGAAAGAAGATTTGTTGTTATTCTACGTGAAGTAGGAGTATTGTACAGGTATGTAGTGTTAGTTTAAAAAATAAGTGGAGAAAACTTCGAAAATTGTCCAGTAAAACTAGTCCCACGGAACTCCAATTTCTCATATTAAAAATGGTTCAACAATGGACCTCTGTTTGCCGGGTTTGTTGAAAGAAAAAATGGCATTCGGTTCAACGGTCTGTTTCAAAATCGGCAAACGAAGGTCCCGTGTGGGCCTCCCGTTGAACGATTGATTGTACATTTATTGGACCAATGATCCAACGTATTGGACCAATGAAGGACCATCGTTGAACGTTTTTTTCTGAGAGGGAAAAACGAATAGGGCTATTAGTAGAGTGGCAAAATCATTTTGCTGTTCACTTGACCTTCAATCAACGAATTGTGATCGGATATAACATATTTACTGTGGCTCTAAAAATCAATACCATAGAAAAAATAGTTCGAAAATTGTGTAATATTGCTGTTATAGCGACGCGAAATCTCGAAGCAAAGATTCCAACGCTGGGTTACTGGTGATTTTCTCAGTTAACTGCCATTTTTCGGGACACAGGTCACCGGCGACATTCGACCGCCTCGTCCAGGACGCAAACAGGTACAGTCAAATCAAAATTACAATGCGACGAAAATTTCAAACGAATGCATTTGTTTTTATCTTATTTATTAAGCCAATGCATTGAACAGAAACAGCAAACATCATTCTAGATATTAAAAATCAACGCGCAAACCAGCGAAATTTAAAAACCTTTCGAATATCTTTTAGTGATAAAAACTATTCGAAGCTTGTCAACGACCATACCATGTTTAAAACACCGGTTCTCGTCCGATCACCGAAGTTAAGCAACATCGGGCGCGATTAGTACTTGGATGAGTGTTCACCCATATTCGAAGCAGTCAGAATTGTTTGTAAATGTTTTTTTTTCGAAAAATTTAATTGAAATTGAAGATAATATGGCAAAAGTGTTCTATGAGTTCTATGAAAGCGGCTCATGCAGCAGTTTTCCATCGCAAAGCAGTTGAATGTGCTTTGCCTTAAAACCAATAACCCCAATTAAAATAATTTCACAACTAACTGTCGGATCAGATTCAAACGGTCAGCACGATTCAACGGGTCTCAATTGCGAACGCGGATCATATTAAATGCGAATAATTTTTTGTGCCAATCAATACGGAGGAAATTTGATAGAACCTTTTTGGAACAACATTTCGCTAGCACAAACATTTCTTTTTTTTCCTCATCGCACGTTTCCCACCAGCATTGGCCAGACACACTGGGGACAGAGAATCCGTTTCGAGCAGCCAGCCATTGACCAAGTTCATGGCCAACGATTTTGCTTTCGAATTGGATTGAACTGCTACCAGTGAAATTATTTTCGTCGAATTGAGGCTTGAGCAAATTTCGCTGACGAAATTGTTCCAGTATGTTGAGCAATAATTAATAATAAATTGAATCAGCGGTAACCGTATCCCTGTCCCAAGTGCTGGTAATCCTAGTGACCGTGATTGGTATCCCTGTGCCATCAGCCATGTTTACGTAAACAAATACCGTGCACGTTCGCATCAATTCCTACGCAGAGCGCGTTTTGCTTTCGCCATGTTATCACGGATGAAGGACAAATTGAGCAAAAGGACATTGTCTACTGCGTTTTCCACGTGCACGATTGAACGAGGAATTTTGTATAGGTTTGAAATTCAAGTTGCTATAAAGAGCGACTCTTTGCTTAAGTTTATTATTCTCTACGGACATCTTTACAATGACCTGACTTAGGTATGTATCTAAATTTTTATTTTTATTATCATGTAAGATTGATGTTGTTGAATGCTAGATTCGTTCACGTACAGTTCCCATTTATTAGTCAATTTCGTAGGTGTTGATATTTTTGGACAGCCGATTACCTAGATTGTTCACGAAATTGACTCAGGGTAGTTTCAACCAACAAACACTTTTCACGAAATTATGTTGGGTTCGCGGGTGCTTAGCAACGCGGGTGTGAGCAAACCCGATATAAAAATCAGGTTCGAAGCTGACTCGATTTTCATTTTAACGAACGTTGAAACATGGTTCGAACCCTGCTTCAAATAAACGGTTTGACAGCACACTCTTAGAAAAAATGAAATTTACGCTTGACGTAAATTCAAGCATGCCGTAATTTCTTCGGCGATGACACAATATTACATCTTCGAACATGTAAAAATAAACTTTGCGTCTGTATCGATGTAAGCTTAAGCTACATTAACTGTGAAGTTACTGATATGACTCATCTTTACATGCTTGGAATTGTGAATGTAAGTGAATCGCGACGCTCCATTTATGTGCATCTATAAAGATGTAAATTTTTCTTAGTGTGCAGTTAGGGCGGAAACTAGGTTAGGTTTGGCAACAAGCGTAAACGATTGTTATTCCGCAGTGAATATTTGGATTCAGCTCAGATTTCTTGACAAGTTTGGACAACTGTTTTCTATATTTTTCAAACTGTTGTCGAGACATGTTCCCTAAAATGTGCATTTGACAAAGTTCTTTGATTGTTCGGATTTGCGCGCAATTTGAAGTGTTCATATCTTTTGGAACGAAAGTAAGATTTTTTTTGTGGTATAACATTCTACCTGATTTCGCTTAATGGCAAGGAGCAAGATCTTACCAGAATACAGAAGCTATTGGGTTGTGAAAACTAACCGCTGCCACGAATTGTTCGTTTTTCGACTTGAATAGATGTCTCGAACGGTTTCAGCACTTTCATTTCAGATGAGTCAATGACGAAACATAAAAAATATCTATTTGTAATCGAATTCCAAGTTGGTTTCGTCGTTCATGAATATTTAGTCTAAATTTTCAGAAAGCATCACGTTGTACAACTTGAATACTCTGGGCCTGGCTGTTGCTTCTTGTTACGGACTGCATATTTACTGCTTCTACTTCTTACAGGTTCGAAGATTCAAATATGCTTCAATACGGAGTACATTTGACTTCGAAGTACCAACTGTTTTGGCCACATCTCGCATTGAAACCATCCTTTTCCGCTCCAACGCCCTTAATACATATATCCCAACGTGGGTTAGCCGGACTCAAAGGTGTTATCTCCACAAAACTTCCAGATCGCTTTTCGAACGGCTTTCTAACTTATTCCTTCCCTTTTCATTATTTTTCTCAGTGTTCTGTTAACCGTTTTTCGGCGCTGTTCTGTTGGAAGTCCACGCATTTTGAAATAAACTGATAGAAACAAATAAACCACTACACAAGTTATGAATGAAAGTATACACAACACGACGTTATATTGAGAATTTATAGATTCAATATCTTCTTAGACAGACATTGAATTTAATTTTGGAATAATGCTTGAGAAAACTAAGCAAAGCAGTCTTGGCATTACATTCCTTTCGTGGAATTTGGCCTTTCTGTTTCAACAGACTTTGCAGCCGATTCTTAGCGTTCAGAATCATTGCATGGCTAGTACTATGGATCCTACTGACACTAAGAATCCTTCCAGGTCGGGGCTCGAACATACGACAGCTTACTTGTAAGACCAGCGTCCTATGCATTGAACCGACAACCTGGGACAAACAGATAACAGATCTTGAGAAAACTGTAGCTGACCTTGAATAGTATCTTCTTCTGTTTCCTTCTGGTTGGCTTCACCTCACTTAAGATGACGCTGATTGATGTCACAGAAACCTAAGTCGATTACGGTCCAATGGATATAATTTCACTAAAAAAATTTCTTTCTCTCTAAATACTCGAATTTTCACTAGCATCGAGATGACGTGCTCACACGTTGAAAGTTTTTTCGGAAGCGTGTAATCACTTCAAACAAACTATTTCTTACGAAACTGAGTTGGGTTCGCACAAAACATCGGTGGTGTGAACGATCCCGATATAAGAATCAGGAACCCAAATTTCAGTTCAATGGTTTTGAAAGAGAGAGAGAGAGAGAGTTTTGTATTGAAGTCTGCATAGTTTTATATGTATTGTATAACATCAACAACAGCATCATTTAAAAAGCTATTGAATGAGATGCTATTTCTCGAATGATGCTCAAAATCATTTCACCGAAAGCCGTTTCCCAGAAAGTGTTATTTTACCCGAAAGTGTAAATTCGTCGAATAATGCAATTGTCTTAACATCGTATGGAAACTGATTTCGAATGAAGAAATATGAAAGATTATTATTTTCATGTGCTTGTAGTCGAAACCGTGCATCTGGAATATTGTCTATTTTAAATAACGGCCTAACTTATTTCGTAGGCAAAAACCTATCTCATATAGAATGGTTAAGCGATCACTGTGAAAACCAATTTTTGAACCGAGGCTCGGAGCTTCGACTGTGATAGGTGAATCAATCGAATCATTACGTCGAGATCAGCAAATGTCTGTATGTACATTTTGGTGCACTAAATTTCTTCAAAGATGGCTTGAACGATTTTCACAAACATGGATTCAAATGCAAGATATCGTTATCCCATACAAAGCTCCTGAATTTTATTCAAATACGACTCCCGGTTACAGGGTGATATGAGCAAAGATATGAAAAGTTGGTGCACTAATTTTTCTCAGTGAATGATAAACTGATTTTCTCAAACTTAGATTGAAATGGAAGGTATCAAAATACAATACTGAAAAAACCCTGAATGAAACATCTTGAGTGTACAAATTTTGATTTTCTGAGTAGTTTTTCATTAAGGGTCATGTAAAGAGCTGAAGTTCCGTTAAAAATTGTTTCTCTAGTTTGTAGATCTCGTGGCAAATGTCCAAATAATCTCATTTCAGTTATACCGGTCCCCTGTTTCCAGTTTCGGAATTACCGGAAATAGTAGTCCAATATTTCCACACGGAACTCACTCCGATTTCTCAGAGATGGCTGAGCCGATTTTCATAAATTTAGATTCATATGACGTTATGGTCATATACAAAACTTGTGAATTGTATATGGATTCAAATTCCGTTCCCGAATCACAAGGTGATGAGGGCTAAGACTTTTAAAACAGTAATTTAAAAGCGATGATGCGAAAATAGTAAAAACCAATTTTGCTCAACATTGTTTTCAAATTGAAAAGGTTGTGCCATTTTATGCCCAAACGAACTTTCTTGTTTTTGTTGAAGATTCAATGAAAAGTTTTTTGATAAATCCCTAAGTAATTGTAGATGTAAGATTTTCAAATCAGGAATACTACGATAGTTTCTTGATAAAGACTGAAAACCGTTAATCGAAACATCGTGTATTAAAACAGCTATTGGTCTTTGTATACCGCTGTAGCCGAATATATCACAATCAGCAACCATTTGAAAGTACACCGATTACGTTACAAATTGTGAAAATTACTTCCACTTGATGTCCCAAAACACTATCTGCTGAATTCTACACTCTTAAAAAACATTAAATTTACGCTTGATGTAAATTCAAGCATGCCGTAATTTATTCGGTGATGACACAATATTACATCTACTAACATGTAAAATTAAATTTTGCGTCTGTATCCATGTAAGCTTCAGCTAAATCAACTGTGAACGCAGATAAAAATATTTTGTAAATTTACATCTATTTTCATGCAAATATTTGGAGCAGGCAATTAAACATAAAATTACTTCACAATTCTGTACGTTTCAATACAATTTAATCACAAAACTAAGCATTAATTGAAAGATACAGTTCTATTCATTTAAAATTCAATGCAACACATGTCGTGTAAATTTCATCATTTCTTCTTGTGAAGTTAATGATATGACTAATCTTTACATGGCTTTGAATTGTGAATGTAAGTAAATCACGACGCTCCTTTTATGTGCTTCTGTTAAGATGTAAATTTTTCTAAGTATGTAGGTAAACCGACAAACTATTGTGAGAGACTCGACGAAAAAACCCTAAATTTTCGTGCAATAGACAAGGTAGTCCATTAAAAGATTGCATTATTGATTGTTTGTTTACGTTGCAATCAGCTAATTTCAAAGTTCCAATTTGAATCTCATCAAGATGGCGTCGGGACAGGGGGCCGATACTTTGCAATTACGTTCGTTTTATCATGTTTGGAAATTAAGCGATTTTCTTGCTCAGAAAAAGATTTCGACGAAATGATCCGATTCCACAAACTGATTCCTGATTTAAAAACAGTATGTTTTCGTCGAGTTCGTGATATTCCTAAAATTACAAAAAACAATGAATAATCCAATATTGTAAGTGTATTTGCTATGACGACAAGTTTTCCGACATCGATGAATTAACTCGTGAACAGGTCAAGAAATGTTACACAGAAAACGAATAACCATACGATAAATTTCTCATTATTTCCCCTTATTTACGGGTGAAACCTTAGGCTTGCCAAGTATAATAGTTACGATAGTTCAGCCACTTGTTTTGATCATAACATTCGATTTCTGTCTCTCGCCATAGCGCCACTACCTCTCCACTCGTGAAGCCTAACCTGTTCCTGGCCCATAAAAAATGTTGTTTACTCCTGCAAAGACCGTCGTGTTGTTGTTGTTTATTTATTTTCGTTTCAACATTCCCTACCTGACGTCATTGTGACGATGCCAGGTTGTTATTATTCTAAAACCTGTCAAGATATTATTCCCCCCATTCCCGTGTGAGATGTTGTTTTGACCCAACACTCGGTGATTGTTATGAACGATTTTTCTATAGCTTCGCCCATACATCCACCTGCTAGCCAAGGATGATGGTGAATGTATGCGGGACTGTACGTTCCGAAACGCGATTAGCTGAACTGGGGGGCTCGCTTCGAGCTTGAATCACTCGTTTGTAGAAAGTGGAACTACCCGGACCGAACGTGAGTGGGTTTGCATTCCAATGGTAACCTTATCAACACAAACAAGTTCGCCAGTACAGTTATCGATCATTCCTGTGGCGACATCATTGACAGTCATTGTGACCATCATTAGGTTGTCGTTTGAGTATGAAAGCTTCAATATTAATCTGAATTCTTGCGGGCATTCACCTTATCCTTTTTTTTATCAGCAGAACTAGTGGGAAGTTTGACCACTTTTTGTGGACATTATAATGATTCATTTGGGCAGCAATCATAAAAGCATATTTTTGGGTTGATGTTTATTTCATTTATTTGATTGAAGCTTAATTTATACACGGACAATCAAAGTGTTGTTTACGTGTAATGGATGGCCTGTTACAAACAATATAGCTTTGCTTAGCTTAGAAAATCGCCCATGAGATTACCGTGATTGTTCAAAAACCAGTTGAAATTGCATTTTGAACCAAATACTTGGGAGTAGGTGCTGGTGCAGCGAGGAAATGATCAGAACTCATTTTGGTAGATAATGTCCAGAATCATAAAACTAACCACGCATAACATTCGTAGCTAGAACGCTCATGCGTCGCTGACAGCCAACAAATAAATAAGTTAATCATCAAAATACTTTCTTGCCATGAAAACCTAATTGCGTGATATTTTCTATTCTACGAAATAACATTCTATTTCGATGCTGTGATCGTTACGCATTAGACCTATGGAAGCGGTTACACCGGAAAATGTTAGTGAAGTGACAAAAATTATAATGAAAGCTCCGTGAGATTGTTGAGATGACACAGATATCATATGGAAGTGTATTGACTATCCTTCATGAAAAATTGAGCATGAAAAAGGTTTTTTCCAAGTGGGTGCCGCGATTACTTTCGATGGAACAAAACAGCAACGAGTCACCCTGCCACAAGTCGATGAAAACAATGGCGAAATTGAACGAATTGGGCTTTGATCTGCTTCCCCACACCCCATACTCGCCAGATTTAGCTCCCAGTGACTACTGGCTCTTGGCTGATCTTAAAAAAATGCTCCAGGGAAAAAGATTTGGCTCAAATGAGGTCATCGCTGAAACTGAAGCTTATTTTAGAGCGAAAGATAAATTTTTTTATAAACATGGTATTGAAAAATTGGAAAAACGTTGGATCCATTGTATCACCCTAAAAGGTGATTATGTTGATGAATAAAAAAAAAATGCAAAAAAAAAATGTTGTTTTCATTGTTAGTCTCGGGATTTATTGATTCATGTGTTATTAATATTTTCGATTCTCATCTGGATTCAAGTTCCGGTTCCGGAATTACAGAGTGATATTGCAAAATATGAGAGAAATATGCCCTCAATTCTCTCAGAGAGATACAAATGAAAGACCTTCGTTGCATATACCAGACATTTGTATGGATTCGATTCCCGGTTTTCGAATTGCAGAGTGATTACCATTTGCATTTCAAGAGTGTTTTGTTATGCGGGGCCATGTAAAGTTTTGTTATAAGGGGCCATTTGTCCCAGGTTTGCGGTTCAATGCATAGGACGCTGGTCACAAGCCAGTTGTCGTATGTTACCTGGAAGGATTCTTAGTGTCAGTAGGATCCATAGTTCTAGCCATGCAATGATTCTGTACACTCAGAATCAGCTGCAAAGTCTATTGAAACAGAAAGGCCAAATTCCACAAAAGGAATGTAATGCCAAGACTGCTTTGGCCATGTAAAGAAAAGCGTATTCCTAAAAATTAATACACTTCTAATTCCGGAAGTACCAGAAACTGTGTATAACATTTACGTTTAGCATTCAGCTCATCAGTGCATTAGAAGATTATGTTGAACTAGTAATGTCACCTCGCGGATCACCATAATCCGCTAAGCGAGGCGAATTTCCACGCACTTGTTTTACACTAAAAGTGCAATGTCTACTCTGACGTGCCGAAAGTAGCGAATCCAATTGACGGCAACGCTGGCCGCTAACAGATAGTAGTCATTTGGGGGTTTGGAACCTCTTGGGTTCCGGTGCACAACTGCACATGACTAATTTTAATTATTTACGTTGCACACTGATGAGCTGAATGCGAAACGTAAATAATTAAAATTAGTCATGTGCACTTTAGTACAAACCGGAACCCTAGAAGTTCCAAACCCCCAAATGACTGTGTATAACAACTCTGATTCGAAATTCACTCCGTTTTCTGAGAGATGTCTATATCGATTAGCTCAAACTTAGATTCAAATAATAGGTTTTTATAGTGTCGAAGATGTCTGTCAAATTTCATTCGGACTCGACTTCCGGTTCCGGTATTTTAGGATGATGTATGTAAAACAAATTCAAACGCCGTATAAAGAGGCGATGCAAAGAACTTGAAAACTGTTCTGAAGACTGTTCTACTTTGTAGGTTTTGTCAGTTGATGGTCAAATGAACTGACTATGGAAGCTTTGTTTTCTAATTTCCGTTTCCGGAAATTCCAAAAATTGAGGTCAAACATTCTAGAACGGAACTCACATCGATTTGCCAACGATGGTTTAACCGACCTTATAAAAGTAAGTTTAAATAATCTTGTGTTTTCATAGATGGCTTTTTAATTTTATCCGGATCCAATTTTCGGTTCCCGTATTATAACGAACCGAATTTAGAGTGGAAAATTTCAAATCCTCGTTGAAAGCGATGATGCAAAGAACGTGAAACTATTCAAAACTGCACTTGTTTTTTTTTAATACATAAGTTTAACCTTGAAGTCATTTATCTCTTCGGGCCAGAAAAGCTTTCTGACCCTAGGTGCGGGGTTGGGGACAGAGTTGCTTTTTTTAAATCTGTGTTTTAACTTGAAAAATCTGTGTACCACCTGTATTGCATATTTTCGATCATATTCTGTGAAAAACATTTTGAAAATCTGTCATTTTTATGACATATTCATAAAAATCTGTAGAAATCTTCGAATTTTGATAAATTCTGTGTTCTGTGACACAGAATCTGTGTGCCAAAATAGTCATAAAATCTGTGGTTTCAAAGAAAAATCTGTGAATATGGAAACTCCGAATCCTTAAAGATGGCCCAATCGATTTTCAGAAACTTCGATTTAAATTATAGTAACAAAAGTGACTGTTAAATTGTGTCCCTATTCAACTTTCGGTTCTAGTATTATAGGATGATGAATGTTTAAAATCTCACATCTTCGTTTGTATTGACAATGCGAAAAATTTAATTTTTTGAAAAATTTAGGTTTTTAGTTGATTTATGGATTTTTTTTTAAATTTTCCAGGGATCCAATTCCGGAAATACCACAAGTAATGGTCACATGTTTAGAATAGAATTTTCATCAATTTTTTACATTCACGATTAGGAGATTTTTTCATCGCAGAATTGCATATTTTAGAGAAAGAAAATATCGTGTAGCTATCTGAGAACCGTTTTCGGCCTTAATTGGAAATTTACATCTTTTTTCATGTACATATTTGGAAAGGGAAATCAAATAAAGACTGTCCCAGAAAGCATGCACGCACTTTGATTTCGCTGTAAATAATTCACAAGTGTTAGATATTCAAATTTTATTCGATACACTGATAATATTAGACTACAACAACAGAATATTATTCTCAACATTTGCTACTTAGCCATTGCAGACTAGCTGGCACACCTTCTTGCGAACGTTCCTCATTAAATTCCGTACAGACTTCTTGGCGACAAGTTTTGACACTTTTTTCCAATCTTTTTCGAACTGTTGAATGGTTTCGGCTGCCGAGACATGTTTCTAAGATGTGCCTTCGTTAATGCCCAAAATTCCTCAATTGGTCGAAGTTGTGGGCAATTTGGTGGGTTCATGTCTTTTGGGACAAAAGTGACATTTTTGGTAGTATACCATTCTACCGTTGATTTCGCGTAGTGGCAAGAAGCGAGATCTAGCCAGAAGATAACAGGATGCTTGTGGCTTCGAATCATGGGTAGAAGTCGTTTTTGTAAACATTCCTTGATGTATATTTCGCTGTTTATTGAAGTAGTGGTGATGAAGGGTTTCGAAATCTTACCGCAGCTACAAATTGCTTGCCAGACCATAGCTTTTTTACCAAATTTTTCGACTTCAATCGATGTCTTGGACTGGTTTAACACTTGCCTCTCTCGCACCTATGATATTGTGGTCCCGGCAAGGATTTGTAATCGAGTTTCACGTAGGTTTCGTCGTCCATGATTATGCAGTTCAAAATTTCCAGCAAGAATCGTATTGTACAGCTTTCGATCCCTCGGCCTGATCGATGCTTCTTGTTTCGGACAACGTTTTTGTTGTTTCTGCTTCTTATAGGTTCGAAGATTCGAACGTTCTTTAGCACGAAGAACATTTGACTTCGAAGTGCCCACTTTGTTGGCCACATCCCGAACTGAAACCTCTTTCTTTTGCTCGAACGCCTTCAGCATACGTTTATCCAACTGAGGGGTAGCAGGACCTTTTTTTCGATCCGTTTTCGATTTATCCTCAAAGGTGTTATCCTCGCCGAACTTCCGGATTGCACTTCGCACGGCTTTTTCACTTACTCCTTCCATTTTTGCTATCTTTCTCAGTGACAGTCCGCGTTCTGTGGACCATTTGTACACATTTTATCGACGTTGTTCTGCTGAAAGTCCACGCATCTAGAAGCAAACTAATGAAAACGAATAAACAACTGCAGAAGTTTTTAGAGAAGAGTGTAAACAACAGGACGCAGCTATAAAGATTGACAGATTCTGAACCATTGCGAAATGGCAGCGGTTTTTGGTTGCGTCCATACTTTCTGGGACAATCTTAATCAAGTTTCTTTATAGATCGGTGTCTTACAAAATACTTTAAAAGTAAAATTAAGCATTAGTTTTACAACACCGTTTTATTTTATTTAATTTTAATTTCAAAATAAATACATTTTAGTTTAGTTTTCCATCGACGATGGTTTTCAATTATGTTTTCGATTCAACTAACGCCTATTCGATATTGCTATTTGTTTACATGTCGTGTAAATTGAATTTTTTTATGTGTAAGAAACGTTATAATACTGACAACAATCATAAAACATTTAGCTAAAAAGTATTCAGAAAATAATAATCAAACAAGTAAAAAGACATTGAGAATTTAATTCTGGTGTAATTTCGATACAATCTCGTGTTGTGAAATTTTTAAAAATGTACGCAGATAAAAAAATACATAGTCCTATGTCAAAAACGTGTAGATAAACATGATTCTTTCATTATATTTTTCTCTGTATTTAAAACAGCAACTTTGTGAAGCCTTCATTCTGTTAGTTTACTTATACTTATTATTTGATTGTATTAGTTCGTTTAATCGTTTCCTGTTGTGAAATTCCATCACAAAAATCGATACTACCTCCAGCATCATAGAGTTCTTTGAGTAAAACAAGACCATATAACTCACTTTCTTAATGAGTTTGTTTACATATTCTTTTCAATATGCTATACATTTCCGTCTTTATAGAGGCTTAGATGAACAATCATGGGCTTTTCTGGTTCGGCCGAAACTGGCTAGCCAAATACATTCGACATCGTTTTGCACATGTGCTTAGTTTGATTCTGGTTTTTGTATGTAGAATACCGAGCCCGTTATCAACAATCTAAGTGTTCACGTTGAGTCGAGCTACGTAATCTGGAGTTTACGACAACACCGATAACCGCGATACTAACCAGACAAACAACAATCCCCCGGCAGTGTAGGTTGAGAATCCATGAATGAAGATTATCGCAGAGCGCTGCACACCAACACACGAATCGTCATTGCTCACGACTAACTGTGAGTGTGAGGTTTGCCGCTAAGTTTCGCATTCGTTGCGAGTCAGTCGCGTTCAGACGTTGATAAACAAAAGTTGAGTTTACTCGTGAACTGAGTTGAAAATCTTTGCTACATCATAACAAATTTGTTAGTGCTGCTATGTTATTACAGTGTGAGGCGTGAAACGTTGCTCTAAGGATCTTTATAATTTGAAACGTGTAGCTGTAACCACATCGGTTGGTCCGGTAGATCGTTTAAAGTCGAATCGATAACACGTGCTTATCGGTTTTATGCGGAAGTCGTGTTTAACGCTGCGATGATTTGAGCAGAAATAGGCCTGGCCTGTTCTGAGGTTTTGTTTCGAAAGTATCTCGTTTTACTTCATCCAATCAGGTTGGCACGATTTTGAATCAAATTTGATTAGCGAATGAGTGCTGATTTGTAAAGGAGCACAAAGGAAGAAACGTGGAACTGGTGGTGGCGGTGAACGAGCCGATTTAAAGAGCAATGGCTGCCACAGTTGAAGCGTTCAGGCGCTGAGTGGTCGATTGTGTGCTAATTTGTGCGACCGATAAGCAAACGGTCAGTTTATCTTATCAGCAAGACACTTTGTATGTGAAAGTGTGCGAAAAAACCAATCGACGAGATGTGATTAATTTGTTGTTGTTTTGAAATATTTTAGAGCTCGGTCATGTGAAAAGAAAAAAGCTCACAGTGAAACGGTGTCGCGACAGAACAAGACGAGATATTTCAAAAATAGATTACAAAGTAAACGCGGAAATTGTTGAGCGAACCTTCGCAAAAAGTTGAGGTCGTGAAAAAAGTATAACAAGTGAATGAACCTATACCTATTGCCAATAAAAAAACATTTTTAGTATACACGCAGAAGCTGAAAAGAAAAATACCAACAGAGGTGACTACGGCAATACTAAGAACAAAATAATAAGACGACGAGGAGGCATCATCCTCATTTGATAGACCAGATAGACAAACAGCCACGCTTGGTTGTGTGCTGTTCTTGGAGCGTTGCGGCAAGTGGATGTAAGTTGTTTCGCGGGAATTCTTGCCGCCACTTATTTGATCTATTCAGAACGAGGGTGAATGAGTGAAACTATACAGAATAAATATGATGAGCCAATTGATAACCTTACGGCTGCATCCGAGAAGTTAACAAACTTTTCCAAGGACGACCGAATATTTATATCGGGGAGGTCCGAGGGTGTCGCTCATCGTGCAAGGCGGATATTTTTGGCGGAATGGGGTATTTATTTAAATCACTCCGATCGGTGGAGATCGGCTATGGTGTGTTTGGTGAGGCGGCGGATACAATTTGACATAATTTATCTACACGGTTTCGGTCAGGCGAAAACATTGTAGTTCGCAGTCAAACCGGAATTTTTGTGAAGAAAACACTATGCTAATTTTTGCTTGTAAGGGCGGCTTATTGGACTTTAGACTCTTGTGAACCACGATTTTACAAGTTGAAAGTCGGATGACGAATATTATGTTCTTCACGACGAAACAGTTTTATCTTGGCAATAAAAATTAAGGTGCAAACATTTATACTTGTTTAAATTTTCTCAACACACTTTCACTAGTATATTTTATCAGTAAACACAAAACAAATGCTGTCGTCCACCTACAAGATTTGCAAATTTGCAAAACCCTCCAACGTAATCAGTATATGTGTTACTAATTCATGATCACACAAACAATGATCGTCTTCGGCAGTGTGCTGACCTATTTCGATAATCTTTTCCCCAGACGTAGTTCCGCGTATTTTGCTTATCTTTTGTCGTTCATTTATTCACAGCTGATGGAATAGAGAACATAAACACTGATAGTGGTACTTGAGAAGTTCGTCCTCATCCTAGCGATTAGTGAGTGGCGGGAAAGTAGCTTGAATTTTCTCGTTTTACTAGTTTGAAACTTATATCTGGTGTATGTTTATAATATCAAAAATAAGTTCCATTTTTATCCGAATGCTCAACATTTGGTTGTCCTAGTACCACAAAATCAGCTCGGTTGGTAGTATTTTGATATAAAAATATGCATCGTGATGTCGTTGTGCAATGCCACTGAAATGAAAGGAATTGGATTCCGCCAAATAACTATTTTCGTTATTTACTACTGTGGGTAAAAAGTAGTAAGACTTTTGAATTATATTTCTTATTCGTCGTAATTTTTTGTCCTATGTTGGTACGTCAAAATATTAATTAGTGTTTAGTATACGTCTGTCTTTCTGAAGTATTAAAAGTCCAATCGGCGATTTTTACAATGAGTGAAATTATTCAAGAAAGAAGAATCAAATTTCTGGTTCCGAAACGTTCAGAATGTTGCAAAAGGCCTTCGGTGATAATTATATGTCACGAGCAAGTGTTTTTGATTGGTGCAAGTTGTTCAAAGAGGGTTGACGACAAACCACGTTCAGGACGGCCATCAACATCAACTAATGATGAACACGTCAATAAAATCAAGGAATTTGTTCTCGAGAATCGACGACTAACAGTCAGAGATCTAACTGGAATCGTTGGATTGTCGAAAGGATCAGTAAAAACCATTTTGAAAGATCTTTTGAGCCTAAGAAAAATGAAAGCACGATTGGTACTAAAATCACTGCATTGATTCGTCGTGATTTTTTCGCCAAAAATTCAGGCAATATCGTTCTACAAACACCGTATTCGCCTGATTTAGCTCAGTGTGATTTCTGACTATTTAGCAAACTCAAACAACCGCTCCGGGAAAATTTGAGTCAATTGAAGACATCAAACGTGAATCGTTACACGCATTGAAGGCTATTCCGGAAATTGACTTTAACAACTGTTTAGAGGATTGAAAAAAACGTTGGCTCAATTGTATTGGACCGGGGGATTAGTTTGAGGGGGGCGAAACAGATTTAGAAGAATAAATAAAGAATTTTGAAATTATGAACGAAGTCTTACTATTTTTTGCCCACAGTAGTACTGTTTTGGAAGATATATTTGAACCAGTTGACAATGTCAACAATAATTTATACAAGGTAAGTCAATAAATAATCAATAAATATCGACATAATACCAAACTTTTACAGTTGTTCAGTATATGTATCTGATTCACTTTTCTTTGCGATTTGTCTTCGACTCTTCAGTGCATAAACAATTTGTGTTCCACTGTTGCGTGGTCAATTTAAACCGCTAATGTACTTACTGACGAACAGTGGTCGTCAGTAAGGACATTCTTCGATTCTTGAAAAAATAACCGAAATCGGTTTGTTTGGCCGTCTACTGACAAAAACTATCAATTGGAGAAGATTTTAAGTCGATTTAGAATTTTTATTACGATTTTTGACTTTTTCACATAGAAAGGTTATGCAATCACTGACGCCATCTATGAGAAAAGTTAGAAAACACATTTTCATTTTTTTGCACATTTTACCCTATAACTCCGGAACCGAAAATCGGATCCATATAATATTCAGGAATTTTGAATGAGACCACAAGACCTTTCATTTGAATCTAAGTTTGTGAAAATCGGTTCAGCCATCTCTGAGAAAAGTTAGTGCAAAAAAACGTTAGTTACATACACATACGCACATACACACACAGATACATAAACACACACACACACATACACACACACACATACACACATTTTGCGTACTTGACGAACTGAGTCAAATGGTATATGACAATCGGCTCTCCGGGCCTCGGTTCAAAAGTCGGTTTTCACAGTGATTTCATAACCTTTCTAAATGAGAAAGGCAAAAAGACGTAAAAATAATTTAACCCAGAAAATATGCCTTTTCCATGATAAAAATGTGGTGGTTATTGGTAGCTCTTGAAACCCCCAAACGAATTGTAACTGGTTCGATCGGAAATATGAAAAAGGTGTTCTTTCAAAACCTAGTTTTTCATTCATGGGCATCGTAGAAAAATCCAAAACTCAGAAAACCGAAATATACAGTAAATTTACTCGCATATTTTACATTTTAACTCAGAAACCTTCCCCGTTTAGCAGCACTTGACGTGTTTAATCTTACTGTTACCTTGGAAATGGGCAATAAAAGCGATACCTGAACAGCTTTTTTCACGGGAAAATGCAGTTTCTTCCTCTCGAATATCGTTCAGTAATTAAAACTGACATCTTTTGACATCAATAATAAATATTGTACGGTACGAGTACATGTATTAGGAATGAACCGGATAAAAACACACAATCTTCGACAGTACGGTACCAGTTTAAAGTAAAATGCCATTTTCATCTATTACCTAACCACTAAGCAGCCGTAAAGTTTTGATGCACTCTATTTGTGTGACTGGAGCCCCAGCAGTGTTTTACGCGTGTTTCAGATCAAATTCAGCAGCTAGAAGTTCTATGTGGAAGATCTATAATAGAGCAGAAACTGGAACAAACGTATCCCCAGCAAACCGTTCTAATTTTATTTATTCGACCAGTTCTTCTTCCAAATTTAAAACTGGTCTACGATTCAGTTCAGTTCACGACTGGAAAATTTTAAACTTTTTCTAACGTTTCGTTAATTTATCATAGTCTTCTTCAGGGCTTGCTACAAAATTGGAGTTAAACTTTTTATTGGTCCTAGCATGCATTTGTTCTCTACTTACAAAATGTTTTGTTCACTTGTCTGTGTTTTTTTTTTGTTAAAAGTAGTTACAGTGTTATTGTCTTTCATTTTATATTGCTTTTTTGGACAGATAATTATTTCGTCTACTTTTCGTGTAGAAATGTTCAGTGTCAGAGTTTACTCTGATTACTCAGATTTTTGCCTAATAATTCAAATCTGCAATGTGAAGCTCATTACACTCGTGTCTCCATTCGTCACTTACGAACCATAATGCATCAACTGTTTCCATAAATTCAGTCGCCAAAATTTACACTTCTGAAATTCCCGACAGAAAATATATCCTGGTCTATGACACTGCGAAAGCTTTGAAATACAACACCCACTCGTCGCGTGGGATGTAGACAAAGATAATGGGGGCTTTATTTATTGAATTTGTCCGCCTTGTGTCGGCTATTCTCAACATAATAGACGATTCTAAATACATTCGCCGAAAATGGGTCCAAAAATAGAATGGTTCGAATATAATGCTAAGCAGCAGCAGGTAATGGAATGGAGTAGGGGTGTAGTGCTTGTGATAAACAACCACTCGTCTTAGGAGGAGGCAGTTTCCCTTTTTGTTGTTGAAGAAAGTTGTAAATTCTTGAATGATTTAGGATAGGAAAATATAGGAAGTATAGGAACTAATCCGAGAAGAAATTCTTCGTGATGAGACACTCGAATATACTTGAAAATGTGCTAGATTTTCCCATGTAGAGTAGAGCAGTTTATTAGGAAAGAATTATTTTATTTGAGCATATTTAGATGCAAATTTTAGAAATCAAGTAATTTCGTTAAAAGCCGTTCGTTGAAATATTCAAAACTCTCATCCTAATTTGGTATATATTTGAAAATATGAATTAAATTTAACTCTCATCCTAACTTGATAACTTGCCGCTATGTGTTTTACACATTACATTGGAATTTACGATAACACTACGACTAGGCTGTAGTAGAATAATCCAGCCACAAGAGAATAATAAAAAAATATACATCGTGAAATAAATATTATAATAATTGAATTACTTAGTAATCCAGATATAACTCAAATAATATTGTAAACAATAATTATATTGTTTTACTAATTGACGAAATGTAGTTTTAGCATAACAAATCGGCTGAAAAGTTCGTATCGTTTCTATGAGAGGGCGCCACTAGAATTTAATCCATACCATTTTCAGTTAGTACCAACCTTCAAAAGATACGTGTATAAATTTGACAGCTGTCTGATTATTAGTTTGTGAGATATTGCATTTTGAGTGAAGCTACTTTTGTTATTGTGAAAAAAATGGAAAAAAAGGAATTTCGTGTGTTGATGAAACACTACTTTTTGATGAAAAAAAGTGCCGCCGATACCAAAAAATCGCTTGATGAGTGTTATCCAGACTCTGCACCGAGCGAAGCAACAATTCGTAAGTGGTTTGCAAAATTTCGTACTGGTCATATGAGCGCCGAAGACGATGAACGCAGTGGACGTCCAAAAGAGGCTGTTACCGATGAAAACGTGAAAAAAATCCACAAAATGATTTTCAATGACCGTAAAGTGAAGTTGATCGAGATAGCTGACACCCTAAAGATATCAAAGGAACGTGTTGGACATATTATTCACGAATATTTGGATATGAGAAAGCTTTGTGCAAAATGGGTGCCGCGTGAGCTCACTATCGATCAAAAACAACAACGAATTGATGATTTGGAGTGTTTGGAGCTGTTATATCGAAATAAAACCGATTTTTTTCGTCGATATATAACAATGGACGAAACATGGCTCCATCACTTCACTCCGGAGTCCAATCGACAGTCAGCTGAGTGGACTGCACGCGATGAACCGAACCCAAAGCGTGGAAAGACTCAACAATCGGCCGGTAAGGTTATGGCGTCTGTATTCTGGGATTCGCATGGTATAATTTTCATCGACTACCTTGAAATAGGGAAAAACCATCAACAGTGACTATTATATAGCGTTATTAGAGTGTTTGAAGGACGAAATTTAAAAAAAACGGCCTCATTTGAAGAAGAAAAAAGTTTTGTTTCATCAAGACAATGCACCGTGTCACAAGTCAATGAAAACCATGCTGAAATTGAACGAATTGGGCTTCGAATTGCTCCCTCATCCACCGTACTCTCCAGATTTGGCCCCCAGTGACTTTTTCCTGTTCTCAGACCTTAAGAGAATGCTCGCTGGTAAAAAATTTAGAAGCAATGAAGAGGTAATCGCTGAAACTGAGGCCTATTTTGAGGCAAAGGACAAATCGTACTACAAAAATGGTATCGAAAAGTTGGAAGATCGCTATAATCGCTGTATCGCCTCTGATGGCAATTATGTTGAATAATAAAAACGAATTTTGGCAAAAAAATGTGTGTTTTTATTAAACTATACGAACTTTTCAGCCGAACTGTTATTTATAAATTGTAGTCTAAATTCTATAAAACAACGGTAATTATTGCGATACAGACAAATTTCAATCTAAGTGGTTTGAAAGCAGAAAGAAAAAATGACAAGATTGACTTGACGAATTCCATGAAGAACGGGTGCTTTTTCCTTCTGAAAATTGAAAGGATGAACAAAGATAGCAGAATTCCAAGAAAAAATCACAACATAGGCCATTCTTGATGTATGATCGCCTCGATCACCAACCATTTAATTAGTAAACTTTTACGACCCTTCTGTCGGTAACAAATGTGATTTCTAATCGTTCTAATCGTCTATGATTTAGCTGGAATTTACTATCCATCAGTTCTCTCCAGACTCGTCTTCAATATTGCATCATTGTACATTTGCAGTCAATAAGGTGGTACTAATGCAAACAAAAATTGAATTCCCACGGCGTGAATCAAATCAATACTGCTACTAGCACCTAAATGAAAGAAAAATTCAAATAGTTTTTTGGAATCGATTTTGTGTTTCTCAGAAGAACCGAATTTTGAATTGATTTCGTGTTAAACAAATTGAACTGCTTTTCCCTTTAATGCAAAGCTTCTGCTACTGAATATTGTCACAGATTCGATGCGAACGGCATTGATTTCCCTTTGATAAGAAGAATCAGTTTTATAATGCGTGTTACAGTATCCGCTCACTCACTCGGCATATAGGGCGGTTGGTGGTTACGCCATGATCACGGAGGCTCTACAATTTACCTCGTGTGCGACTGATTAGTTTTCAGTCATCTATATATGATACATTAATGAATAGTTAACATCGATGATATACAGTATGAAAACATATGGTGTGATGCGACTTCCTTGAGGTGCCGCCCGATGTTATGCCAAATGATCAAGATACATAGTTTACAAGTTTAAAATACATCGAAAGTCGTACGACTGGTCAATTAGGATTTGAACAAGCTAGTTCCATTTTGGCAATTGCAATTTGATAGTCGAGGGCGGCTGATAGATCCATATCATCCTACAAACGATTCTCTTGTGGGAAAGCGATTATAAGATTATCAGCTATCAAAGATGCACAGTTAGATCGCCTGGGAATGAAACATTGTTGAGTTGAGCGATGTTGATTTGATAGCCTTTATTGATTTGTAGTAGCGTTCAACTGCAGTGCGTCTTGAAAGGGGGCACGTAGTCGAAATCCTCATAATCGTTCAAAGCAAAAATCTCGGTTGATTTTTCAGAAGGCCGTAAGAGTAAGTAACAGTTTCTCTTCGTTCACTCTCTCTTTCGATTATTGTGATGTGATTAAAAACATTTTCTTGGATTTCACAGTTCAGTTTGAAAGTCGAAAGTTTCGGGTATCATTCTACGCAAAAAGTTAAGTGATAAACGTGTAAACCGCTTGGTAATTGAAGAAAAAGTAATTAAAGAGAAAATGTCACTTGAGACTTTTTTTTATAAGAAACGAAAAACAAATAACCAAAGATTTATGATTTTATAACGACACTTTCGTAAATAAGGTACTTAAAACACTAGTCGTAATCACAAACAAATGAGTTCAAACATCGATCAGTAGATTACATTTTTCTACTAGTAATTTCCCACCCGATAAAACTGCCACTGGGAAATCGGATTTCCCGATCTACCACTCTCAGTTTCAAACTGTATAACTATCATGAATTATGGCTGCAGTACCATCACACCTCTACTAATGCTGCGAATTAACGATCGTGTCTATAGAAGCTAGAACAAAGGAAAATTGATACGCTCGTGCAAAAACGTAAACAAACTACGGGTAAAACTGCAACAATGTGACAGAAACTGTTCGACGGCGGCGCGTGTTTGATTGGCGGCTGTTGATTGAGCGGAGCATGGGCGCCGTGATTGTTTATCAACGGTTTGGTGAGGCTTTTGCTTTCTCACCTCGCAGTCCCACCAGCTGTCCGGTCATACGGTGGATGTCAAGTTCAAGGCTTCGGCAATGAATGTGCCTTCCAACACTATTTACTTTCGGCAACGAGTCGTGCGGCTGACGGGCATAAAGAAGAAGCCGATGGTTCGGTAAACCAAAACTAATACTGTAGCAACTGGTGATGTTATGTTTTTTGTTTTTATTTTAGAAGCAATAAAAGCTACTCGACCAATACAGATCTCGTCTACAAAAAAAGGGCATAATAAAATTGATGTCTGAACGCCCCCATTTTTATTCTACTGTTTAAGACAACACTCGTTAATCAAAAGAAGTAGACCGTTGTCTAGCAAGTGTTACAATCAATATATTTCAAAGGGTAGAGTGACAATATAGAATGACTAAAATAGGCTCAACGCCATATCGTCACTCCACGTTTACAACAGTGTGAGAGGCTATTTGTTTTTGCGGAAGTAGTTCGTGAAGATTGAAAATGATAAATATGTATAATCCGTACCGCTCCCATACAACACTTTGGTGCTGCTTATTCAATCCAAGTTTTTCGAGTTGTATCTAGTATGCATTTTATATTATAATTTACTTAGAATTCTGTAGTTGTTTTGTAGTTTTAATAATGAGCAATATAAATGTTTGAATGTAACATGGAATTCATCGCACATGCATTTTGGGTTTTTCTATTATACAGTAATTTTTTATGTACAGAAATGTGCGTTGTTATCGTTTTATAACGTTGTGACGACGGACTTGGTTGATTTCATATGGACATCAGCAATTTTCGTAATAGAGTATAAATATATGTCTAGTGCAAAAAATTAATTTATACTTGGGGGTCCACGAAGATCCCAATGGGACGGCGATTTAAAAAGGTTGGGAATCACTACATTAGATTGAGCCAGAGTATTCACATGCTATATTGCCTAGTTGCCAAGTACCAAACTCAAACTCAAGTGAGCTAATCTGAAGAATTTGTTTTAAGTAAGCGATGCAAGGATAACGGCTTCTGTAGTAATTTTAGCTCCAATAGATTGACTTTAAGAGTAAGATGAAAATAGGTACATTCGCTTCGAGTTTTGACGTCGCTATGAAAGTAGTGTTTAACAGTTTTCGAACTATTTTTTCTGCGATATTTCTTCGTACAGCCGAAGCAAGGATATTGTATCCTATTTTATCACAATTCGTTGATTAAAAGTCGAGTAATCGGCAAAATAATATTGCGACTCTACTAATGAAATGACTATTAATACAATTTGGTTCGGTAAGTCGCTGATAGCTGCCATAAACTTATGGTGTTTTCTTTCTTAAATTGCACTACACCGGTGTAGCGGAGATTGCACTGAAACCATACATATTTGCCAATTACACTAGACTTTTTGGCACCGATTCCACTGGTGTAGCACTCATCAAACGTTCGATGTAACTCTGTGCAACCGTTTATTGTAGTCAATGGTTACTGGTTATGTTTTCGTTCGTTTATTCATGCCTTGGTGTTATATTGCACTGGTATAGTGCAATTTGTAAACTCCTAATCTCAGAAATTGCGACGAGCATGCTAGGAGTGTCATCTACAATCATGGATCGACCTAAAATCTGCCGGACTATCGACTCTGACTCCAAATCGTGACGACAAGTAAAACCAATTGGCAAGAGGATGATTTCACAAGCTGTTTATAAATAAATTGACAAAGTTAGATTACATGGTACACGATAATGAAACCTATGTCAGGGCAGACTTTGCACAGCTTGATAGAGATATTATACGATAACTATTTTGTGTAGAAGAGTGAAATTCCCATATCGACTTGAATCATTATCCAAGAAATTTGGGTACGGGAGTGCTTGAAAAAACGTTTGTTGCCTTTCCTTTGTTTCGTCCTATTTTGGTGGAATTTGACATCTTACCATTACAGAGCAGAGGCCAAGACCGTTAATTAAACAAGACGCCAGAGCGGAAGGCGCGAAAGACAGCTTTAAGAGTTCAATGCCAACAAGCGTACTACGGCGAGAAAAGTGACCAAGGAGACAGTGCGAATCTTGATGGAAAGAGTCATGCGAAAGGCCCGACAGTTTGCATTCATTGTAAAGAAAGTATGAGAGAATATCGTTTTTTATCTTTATAAACTGAATTTGGAAATGAAATGCGATGAGATTTTTCAATAAAAAATCTGAACGGTTTTCACAGCCGATAGCGAAACGTGAAAAAGTTGAAAAGAAATATGTGCTTTTGCACAAACAGAGCACATCGTCGAGATATCATTAAAGTGCTACAGAAACAGTGTAAATAGAGGCGTCTGCTTAGCGTTTCAACTTGAATTGCTAGGTGCCAATGGTAGTTCTATTGGTACTGCTAATAGCACTGATGCTCCGAAGGCGAAGCGTGAATATTGATGTTGTTCAGTAACGCCATATAAATGAATGATGGCGTGAATAGTGAACTGTTTCCCCATACTCAATGCATAGGGCTCGTCTTACCAGCCAGGTGTCATATGTTCAAGCCCCAACTTGGAAGGATTCTTAGTGTCAGTAGAATCACTAGCCATGCAATAATTCTGTACGCAAAGAATCGGCTTCGAAGTCTTTTAAAACAGAAGGGTCAAATTTTACAAACGGAATGTGATATCAAGACTTATTGTATCATACTAGAAATCAATGAGAGCGCTTCTCCCACAAGCAAAACGATTGCAACGAGATCCAAGGTAATACACTTATTTTATTACATAATACAAGATAATACACTTATTTTATTTATATACAATGTACGAAGCTAAGCCGGTTCTTGTCTAGCCTTTAGTATCTATCAAAAACCATTTACGGAAATAAACATGCGTTAATCAATGCTTCTTGGAACTTCAGTCTTACAACGTACCGTTTCCGTTTCATTCTGAGTATGATTACAAGTTAGTAAAGTTTTGCCAGAACATGTTGAGGTACAATTTAAATTGTTTTCCAAGGCGAGAGAAATCGTAAAAAAAATATGCGAAAGACAAAGGTTCCTAGTAAATGCCTTACGGAAATCGTGATCATGTTCTAATATCTAAGTTCACCCAACGGTCTAGCGTCACAAGACTTCCTTGTCTTATATTCTGTGGGATTCATTATTTAAAACGAAACGGTGAAATATCACTAGAACCATAAAGTTATTTATTTTAATCATTTACGACTTAGATTACCGAAAATAGTAAAATACTTTAAATTTACTAACTTTTACCTTTCTCTTATTGCAGAATCACAGTCCCCAAAACTGCTAGGTTATTGGAAGTGGTTTACACAAATCCGGATATGAGTGGTGTCGGGGACGGTCAAGGCACCACCAACGGCGGCAGAATCCGCTTGTCCAGCATTCCGGAGTTCTACGATCAGTCCAGCGTAAGCAGTTTCAACACCATTAAACTCGAATCGGCTTCACCCAGTCCGTCCCTTAGCACTACCTCGATGATGGATGCATTGAGTAGCAACCCTATCCTGACCACAGCTTCAGTGCCGATTCCGTCTCGTAACGCCAATCAGAGGGCGTTAGTTTCCGATCTGTCCGAATACGTCTTCGATATTGAACAATCTCAGTCTCCACAACTTCTGCAGGATATCAGCTTTGTGACATCGAGTAACAGCTCCGGCTTGCATACGTCCACGCCAGTGGATACTATTTTCACCTTGCAAAATATTTCCGAAAGTGGATTTTTGAGTGACGGATTTCAAATCGGTGCAATGAACGTGAGCGGTTTCGGTCCAACCGAAATGTGGACAACCGATTCATTCGGGCAAATTGTATCGCCATCATCAACTGTATCCTCCGTGACCAACGTCGGAGGCCACGCGGGACAATTCCATATGGATGAAGACGACATATATCAACTGGAGAAGGATGAGCTAATAAGTGGCCCTACATTGGGAGACATTTTTGCTACAGATCTACTGAACGAAGATTTCATGATGTTAAATCCGTCACTCAATAATCCATCTCCCAATCTCAGTGGCGATAGTGGAAGTGGAAGTGCCATTCATTTATCGCCTAGTCTTCCACAGCAAATTCTACGTTCCACTACAAATGCAAGCACGAATAATAATATGATTATGACACTGGGGAACAATATGCAGCTATCGAATGATTTATTGCTATCAACTACCTGCGATATCTACGATGATCCTATTCAAGTATCCACTTCTCCGTACACAACCAACAACATAAATTCGCCCGCTGCTTTCTCGCCCGATAGTCACAGCTCCAGTCCATCGTTGGGTTTCTCTCAAACAAATACCCCTCCACCGCAGAACCATATGCATCAGCAGCTACAAATGAATGTCCTAAATAATAATCGCATGATCAAAGTCGAAAGCCCAGAGCAAATAAAAACTCAAAATGCAACCAACAACAATCTGAGCCGAAGCCCGGGCAATGTGGCACAAGTCCAGTACAATCCAAAGTATTCCACTTTGCAACAGTTGTTGATGAGCAACACCTCCGATCGAAATGGAATGATTCTGGGCCAATCCGTGCCAGGGAATACGTCCTCTATATTAATGAACGGAACGTCGCTCAGTCCGGGAGGATTCAGTGGGCGACGCATGTTACACCATAGGCATGCCCAAATCGATCCGAACAATGCAAGCATTACAACAGTTGGAGCCACCAGTGGCGGAACTATGTCCAGACTATCATCTTCGGCACCGACACACATCGGTGTTGACTTGATGATGTGGCAGCGACGAGAACCAAGGCCGCATTTACTTTCAACGGGCAGTTTGGTCGAAGCCGGATCGACATCTTCGCTCAGCACCGGTAGCGTTCTGAGTCCAGAGGCACCAGATTTCTCACATGATGAAGGATATTCCGACGATAGCGATCATTACGAGGATTACTCGAGTCACGATGGTGAGTTTGTTATATTTAATGAAGTACTAGTAACATTAATAAATGTTGGAAAACCTTGCCGCCTTAAAGTTCCATCCATCCATAAATTAAAAGGAGAAAAGATTGTTTCCTTTGAATTCCACTTATGATGTTTCGACTCTTCTCAACTAATCTAATAAGCTAATAAGTTTGATGCTTACTAGTAATTGTGTGATAAATGCTGGAGATTAAATTACTATGATCGATAATTGTAAAAGTATAAACGTACAGGAACTATGAATAAATCTCGCCTTCTGTTGGAAGGTGAAGCTTATATAGTTTTGGTTTCAGAACAATATCTTCAAAAAGAAAACTTCTGTTTGTACCCAAGTCTTCGTTTCTTCATTCAAGAATGATTAATCCCCGTGGAATGTTTCGAGCGTATCTACTTGCAATTAAAACTATTTATGTATCTCTTATATCTGAGCTCACTACTCCAGATATTTGTGCGGTTCCAGATAGACTGATTATTGATGGCATAGACAGTAAAGATGTTCCTTGTTTGACATATTTGCTTCCCAACCAACCACCCAGCCTAGCGATGACTTCAAATAGTGTGTATCATACCGTTTTTGAGTTGCATAAATGTGCACGAAGTTAACGTAGTTGTCCAATTTTTGCGAGATCTTAAAGTGATGGTATATTGGGCGTCACTCTCTGCTCCGACCAAATTTCGCATGAGTTGGTACTTTGGCTCATCCCTGATGAACATTCGATCATTCGATATTATTACATAATCCCTGGGACCTCTATGAAATGAGTTTAGTGATTAGATTTTGCGGGTATCATGTAATAATTGAATCTCTAAATTTACTTAAATAATGTTGTCAATTGGTAAAAAAGCGGGTGGGTAATGTCACAGACATAACTGGAGGACGTGAATACAAATAAAACTGACATGAATCTTTACACTTCCGAATATAGATAAAAGATCCCTTGGTATAACATTTCTCTTGTGGTATTTGACAGACTTCGCAGTCGATTCTTAATGTACAGAACAATTGCATGGCTAGTGATACGATCCTACTAACACTACAAATCCTTCAAGGTCGGGACTCGAACATACGAAAACTGGCTAGTAAGACCAGAGCCCTATGCATTGAATCGCAAATAGATAATGTAAATAATCGTTTGTATTAGCTGATCAATCTTGTAACTTTGACTGCTTCGTTTCCAGAATTGTAACGCTGTACTAAGTACGACATATTGTAGACAAACATATTCTACCGTACATTTCAATAATACGAAACAAATGGGAGTAAAAAATATAATAAACAATTTTTTAGTAGTTTTTCAGTGGGTTTATATACGCAGTACAGAAAAACTTCGTATAATGCTTAAATGGTTCTATGATCAAGAAACTGATTTCATTTTCAGAAACCAGCAGTTCTTGAACAGAATTCTGAAGTTAAACTCCGAACCTACATAAAGGACCTGAATTCAGTTTCAAAATTTAGTTCCAGAGTCTATGTTCCGAATTTAGTTCCAGCTGGAAATGAATTCTGAAACTGAATTTTGGAATAAACTATGCTCAGGAATTGAATTGAATGATGAAAATTCTGATTCGAATTCAGATCTAACATTTAGTTTTCATATTCCGAATTTAGTTTCAGAATTCTGCAGTTTAAATCCCAAATCAGAATTCTGGATTCGAATCCCCAACATAAACTACGGAACTAAATTCAATTTCAAAAACTAGTTCTAGAATCCAGAATTATGATTCAGTTCCGGAGTCATTCAGAGTTTTAATTTCTAAGCCTGTAATCTGGAACTTAAATTTGAAACAGAATTCCAAATTTTGTTTAATTCAGATTCAGGTGAATTATAATCCAAATTCTGAATTCAATTCCAAAACTCAGTTTTAGGATTTTGTTCCAGAATCCAATCCGAAATTTAGTTCCCGAATCCAGATCCAGTATTCAGGAGTTTAACAACGCAAAAGGTCTATTGTTGCCACTGTAGGTGAAAGGTCCACGACCACGACGTCGTCGTCATAGTATAAACTGTTTGTAAAATTTGCTCATTTAGCGTGGCGAACACTTGCAGATGTCATAACGATCGACTCGAGGTGCCACCACGATTTGTGGGTCGCTTTCACATAAGACACAATTTTGGGTGCAACATTTTTTTCACGTTTGATTTCTATTTTGCTGTTGACTAAAGTGACAAGTTTGTTTTTGTTTTATCCCGATCGGATTCTCGCGTGATTTATGCAATATGGAAAAAAGTTGTCTTTATAACTTAGGGAAATCGTGTGATAAGTGTTAAAATTATTATAATTGAAATATTTCTATAACAGGCAGGAATACTTTTTTTTTATCGTGGAGTGGAACGTTTTGAAAGATAGCGGCGAATAATCGAGTAGGCGGCAGTACTGTCTCCAACGCATAGCAAATTTGAAATTTACAGAGGTTTTTGAAAAAATTTGTTCGAGTCTGTATATCTGTTGTTTGTGGTATGTCATTACAACATAACGACAACTTATTTCAAACTGATCTACAATATGTCGTCACAACTGCGCTTTTGAGTCATGCAAGTAACAATCACTCCAATTTTTTGAGTCACAAATAAGCAATTGTGTGACTTTCTTGAGGAACTTGATGGAATGCTTGATTAAATGCTGAACTTCCTAGACTAAGGAAACTACGCAGACAAGCTTGGAATCACTGACGCAGAAATGGATCTTGCGTGGAGGCTGTTAGGAGGAGTTTCTATGACTGAAGCTATATCACAGACATCCAAGTAGAGACTTCAATATGTGTAAGAAATTTAATTGTTATTTGGCAAGGTGATCACCAAGTAGCCATTCCCAGAAAGTATGGACGCACTTTGATTTCGCTGTAAATAATTCACAAGTGTTAGATATTCAAATTTTATTCGATATACTGATAATATTAGACTACAACAACAGAATATTATTCTCATCATTTGCTACTTAGCCATTGTAGACTAGCTGGCGCACCTTCTTGCGAACGTTCCTCATTAAATTCCGTACAGACTTCTTGGCGACAAGTTTTGACACTTTTTTCCAATCTTTTTCGAACTGTTGGATGATTTCGGCTGCCGAGACATGTTTCCTAAGATGTGCCTTCGTTAATGCCCAAAATTCTTCAATTGGTCGATGTTGTGGGCAATTTGGTGGATTCATGTCTTTTGGGACGAAAGTGACATTTTTGGTAGTATACCATTCTACCGTTGATTTCGAGTAGTTGCAAGAAGCAAGATCTGGACAGAATACAACAGGATCCTTGTGGCTTCGAATCATGGGTAGAAGTGGTTTTTGTAAACATTCCTTGATGTATATTTCGCTGCTCATTGAAGCAGTGGTGATGAAAGGTTTCGAAATCTTACCGCAGCTACAAATTGCTTGCCAGACCATAGTTTTCTCCCGGACTGGTTTAACACTTGCCCTTCTCGCACCGTATAATATTGTGGTCCCTAAAAGGATTTGTAATCGAGTTTCACGTAGGTTTCGTCGTCCATGATTATGCAGTTCAAATTTCCACCAAGAATCGTACTGTGCAGCTTTCGAACCCTCAGTTTGATCGATGCTTCTTGTTTCGGACTACGTTTTGGTTGTTTCTGCTTCTTATAGGTTCGAAGATTCAAACGTTGTTTAGCACGAAGAACATTTGACTTCGAAGTGCCCACTTTTTTGGTCACATCCCGAACTAAAACCTCCTTCTTTTGCTCGAACGCCTTCAGTATACGTTTATCCAACTGAGGGTTAGCAAGACCTTGTTTTCGACTCGTTTTCGGTTTATCCTCAAAGGTGTTATCCTCACCGGACTTCCTGATTGAACAATTGCGAAATGGCAGCGGTTTTTGGTTGCGTTAATACTTTCTGGGACAGTCTTTATAGAGGCGCTTCGAGCAGCCCTGCAATTGCTTATGGGCTCTTGCGTTCTAGCTTTGGTACAAAGGTCATTCATGAGTGCAAAATCGTACGCAACGGTGATTTTAAACGTATTTTCTCTCGCATGCTTTACACATTTTTTTTGAAAAAGTTTGTACTAGCTTGGACGTCTATTCTCTGTGGCTATTCTGTACAGTATACGATTTCCACTGAAGACCGAAAATAGATGAGAGGGTAAAGCCAAGAAAGCACATAATTTTGAAACTACTGTTCTACTTTCATCTTTGACTGGATATAGATCTCGTTCTCTTTATTTGCAAGCGGAGCTGAGATTGACATTTATTTTTCGTCCTTTTCGTCAATGTAAATCATTTTTAAAGTAACGATAACTTGAAAGCGAAAACATGAAAGTTTGTCAAACGGGCGGTTCTCAGTTGGATGATCGTGCTTATGCTGGTGTCTGCTGTCGAGAATTGAGATTACAGTAATCTATATCATTAGATGTATACTGTTAGGTGTTCCAGGCAGAAATCATCGCGAATTCTGTGTGTGGTGCACGTGCTTTAAATGCATCTTAGATTTACAGTCGACTAGTGCAATGAATGATTTCATTGGGCCATTCGTTACCACTGCTAACTAGGTGGATGAAACACTAGAATTTTTCTTGGGTGCGTATTCCGAATATGCCAAGCATTATTGCAGTACTCTCGTCAGAGCTCTGACTGGATATAGCAAACTCAATCATCATATGACTTCTATTCAGCGTACTGAGATTTGTTTGTGTGACTACGATAACGGTACTTGATGTTACCGTTACGTCATCCTAAATTACCCTTAAAATATTACTGTATCTTGAATTGCGATCGCGACTGTTCTAACCGAACAGCGTTGCGAAAACTGATCATCGTTTAAATACCTAATAACAATGTGTTTTGTATTCACTTTACAGAAGACTCCGACACTGAGGACGCCGGTAGAGCGTCCGGCGGAACGCCATCGAGTTCCAAGGCCAAGCGGTACTTCTGGCAGTACAACGTTCAAGCCAAGGGTCCGAAGGGTCAGCGACTGGTGATCAAGACACAAACAGAGGATCCGCACGTACTGAATGAGGTGACCGATCCAGTCTTCAGCCCGAATTGCTCGGTTCGCGGGATCAAGGTTTGTAGCTAGAATCCATCGTGTTTGCTGCCGATGGCCATTATAATCCTAGACGCTGGCCACCGTCGCGCTGTCTCGGGATCAGATTCCAATTAAAGTATTTTCTCTTGATAATTCTCTTAAGAACCTTCGTTTACAGCACAGTGGAAAGGCTCGCAAGGGTGATGGTAACGATCTGACGCCTAATCCGAAAAAGCTGCACAGTATCGGAAAGGAACTGGATAAACTTGGCCGTGTTATCAATGATATGACCCCAGTCAGCGAGCTTCCGTTCAATGCGCGGCCTAAGACGCGTAAGGAGAAAAACAAACTAGCTTCCAGAGCCTGCCGTTTGAAGAAAAAAGCCCAGCATGAGGCGAATAAGATCAAGCTTTACGGTCTGGAAACGGAGCACAGTGAGTATTTGTAATAATTCCTAGTAACATTACATATTGAATATGGATAAAAAATTCTATTCAACACTATTGTTATAACAAATAAAATTAATCATTTCCGTTTTATGCTACTGTAAGAATGAAATCATGAATATTATTTCTTTTTTTACAACGCAGAGCGTCTGATTAATGGCATCAACCAGATGAAATTAATCCTGGTTAACAAATGCAGTCAAAATCCTGGCGGTGAATCTTCGGATGAGTTGAAACAAACGCTCGATGGACTTGTCAAAGTTGCCACGAGTAAGTTTTTGTAGTTTGAATTTGGATTATTTCATAGTCTCGTTTCTAACATTCATAATATTACAGAAATCAAAATTGCTGGAAATTCAACAGAGTTTGTGAACAAAATTTTGGAGAACGTTAAGGCCGGCAACAATATTCCCATTGATAAAGTGCTGGAGGATTTTTAGGAACGAGCGAGTCTAGATGAGAAGCATGGGTATACAATCCAAGCCAGAAGTATCACCAACGGAAACGATTTGAATGATGAGACTGTAAGATAATACTAGACTCTAAGGAACGAAAGGATCATTTATATCTTTTAATTATGCTATATATATGAAGTACAGTAATCAGTCATACACAAAGAAAAGTGCACATCGGATACTATTTACCCTATTTTTGTATGTACACAATCGAGCACAACAAATACAACGGCCATCAATTGTGATTATTGGAACACTACTTAGGAAGCAAGCCACGGTGGCGGCTGAATGATATCAGGGAGTGAGAATATATTTTTCCAGTAGTGATCTTTCATGACTAATGGGAGGGCCAGTGAAACTGACCCTGTAAAGAAAATCGGTGATATCTGATTGCGGTTCAACCGAGTGATAAAGCAAGTAACGGGATGGTTGGTAGAAATAAACCCAGAGCTCTGCCCTGTGTCGGTTTGAGGAAGAGAAAGTAATGCGAGTTAAGCGGTAGGCGAACAGTGCTCCTTACGATTTGTTGAGATTAAATGCTCGAAAATTCTTAACGTTTAACACTATAATCAACTGCTTTGGTTGGATGCTCGCCAAGATGCTAGATTTAAATCTAGTGCACGTTTTTAGATTTCAATGTAGCAGCTCGGGGGATAGCATTGCTAGAGAAAGAAAATAATAAAGAATGTAACTGATGATAACTTATGTACCTTATATATTCATATGATTAACTATCCTTTAAGCTCGTTTGTACGATTATCGCGAATAAGAGAATTTATTACGAGTGGTTGCATTAAGAAAAACAATGGTAATAGTGTTGCAAATGTTTCAGAGCTGGCGAAATTTTATTCTACAACCATATTGTCTATATTGATTAGTTTCGACCTCCTTGTTGCACATTGGGGCATAGCTTGTAATGACCAATGCGAGTATATTTCTAGATTTGAAATAGGTTAGCCATTTCTTATTTCATTTACTTCGGAAAGGTGAAAATGATGTGTTTTGTTCTGTAAATTACAGAGAGTTAATAATAGAGTGTTAACCATATTTCTCAAACGGAACGTAGGAAAGACGATGGAATGTTTTCACTTTTTTGAAAATAGCTGCTCTCTCTCTGGACGGTGTGGGAATGTTTCAGTAGCAGTGATGCCGACTTCCAGGTACTCAAATGTGTGAGAAATTTTGGTATTGTCCAGCAATTGACTAGACGCGATATTCGATGGCAATTACCCTCAGTTCAAAGTGTGCATTTATGAATATCATACCACTGAAACATTTTCCTTACCCCGGAGAGTTGACACAATGGTTACATTTTAAGTTATGTTCAAGTTTTCCATTTTGTATTTTTTAGTTTGTTCTAATTAAACAACATCTGTGATTACCTTTGTTAGTGAGTGTCTTTTTGGTTTTTCTTTTTATAGCGGTAGGAGTTAGTTCTATATAAGGTTTGCATACTTGTTAAGAGTGTAGGATTATGGAATTTAAAATCGCTTTCATTGGCGCTATTGGACAAGTGAAGATTTGAGAAAAATAGGATATTGTACTGTTCCTTACAAATATGAGTATGGCTTGGAATACAACACTGTCACGGCATAGGCTATATGTTCATCTTTATCCTTTGTTCACGGAGCTGGGCTCAATTATGATCAAAACCCGCATTTCATTGTGTTTTAAAAGATTGTTTATGTATTCGCAGAACCTAACTAATAGGAGGGATATTCATTTCTTAATTTAAACTACAAACGCCAAAACAGATTCGAACAGATACAGCGAAGGGAACATTTTGCAAAGATTGAATGTAGAATTATGGCAGGAACCTTAGCGTATATCATATGTAGGTACCTGTAGGACAAAACAGCTACAAAACAGATATTTAGGAATCTACAATTAGAATTAGAGTACACTGGAAAAATCATCTGGTCAAAACCACTACCTCAAACAAATTGACAAACTCTATCGATAGCACCGAAAGTATGTACCAAACATATATAACGAAACTAAATACTGGAAGTATAGTTTTGACCAAACCGAACGAAGCAGTAATGATCGGTACCGAAAAACAGAGTTAGTCAGATGCCATAAGCTCCAAAAACGAAACAAAACACAAATAGGTATGTCGTTGTGAACGCATTATGAAAAGACTCGGAGTGTCGCCACCATTAAATGATTCCCCAAATGGGGTGTACACATTTTTACTCAAGATACAAATTTGAAATTTTGAAAAAAAAATCCAAACCTGAGTAACTTCATTCACTTCATTGGACATATACTTGTCAGTAGATTTTAGCATAATACAGCTAATATTCTGAGACAAAAGCTTATATATTTCATATAAAATTGTAATAGCTGTGCTTATGTTGACTAAGATGATATAAGCATTCAAAATAAAAAGCCTAAAAAACCGAAAGTGTGCTATTTACAAAAGAAATCATGCCCTGAAATTTTCTGATAGTTTGTTTGACCTGCATTATTTACTTTGTTTCAGTGCTATTGATGTAAGTAATTTTATTTGTTATTAAGAATATTCGTTTGAACAAACTTGGTTCATAAATCTATTTATTTACAATCAATCAACAGACACAATTTGGCCCAAATGATAATTTCTAATGATATTCAGAAAATTTGAATATATTCTGCTTCGTGACAGAATAAAATCATACCCAGATGAAACACGGTTCTACGATCCGGGTTGCATATTAACACTCCTAATACCAAGTCTAAAAAAGTTACGCGAAGCACCAAGCCTCAAAAAAAGTTGGAACGGTAACTTTGAGCTATCATAGCTCAGTTGTTGCTTGATTAATTTCGATAAATTTTACACCCTCGAATTTTGTGAAGTTTGTAGATTATTTTAAGTATATCATTATTGACGAACGTTTAGGAAAAACTAATGAAAATCTGATTTTTCCCGTTCCAAGTTTTTTTTCAAGCTCAAAACGTGCCCTATCTGCATTCATGCGGTACCTGCATCGCGAATCGGATATTGAGAAGCTCAACTTTACCGAGTCATAACTTTTTTGTTAGTCAACCGATCTTCAAAATTTGTTCACCATTGGAAAGGTACTACTTCCAGAAATAAAATGCACTGAAAAAAAACTAAAAATAGGGTTTTCTACCCAAAGTTATAATGAAAACTGTACATAGATGACCTAAGAAAATATGAGACTTTTTACAATGATCGTAAATATCTCGAAATTCAAAGCGATAACCTATATATTTTCACACATTCGATTGCTAGTGACATCAGCTACAATTTTCGCTCAACTACCATCCCTGCACAATCAGAAGAAAACATTAAAATATCGATGAATTTATATATATATATATATATATATATATATATATATATATATATATATATATATATATATATATATATATATATGAATTTTTCATTTTTTTCACATGTTTGTATATAACTCAAAAATTAAAGCTATGACATATACATTTTTTTGAATCAAAATATTGGAATCATTACCAGAAACAATGTATTGATGATCAAAATTATATATCCGTTCAAAGAAGCTCAAGAAATTTGGTACAAATACAGAGAATTTGTATTATTGGGAAAATCAAATCAAAACTTTTAAATTTTGTGACATATATTTTTTTAATTATTTTAGTTCGAAATTTATTATAAAAAAAAATTTACAAAAAAAACTGAAACTTGGATTGCACTGAAAATTTTAAAAATTTTAGTAAATAACCTAAAACTCTAAAAATAGTTATATTTTTGTATTGGACAATCGATCCAAACAATTTTTATGCACAACCCAAACGCAATTGATAACTACTAAAATTCTGATTTTGTTGTAGGTTTGCCGTAGAGTCTCAAAAAATAGGTAAAAGATCGGAAATTTTAAAATTTCCGAGTTTAATTGCATTGCACAGTGGTCCGGATCCACAATTTAGAGGGACAAAAACATTTGTGGCTTAACCTTATACTTTAGAGCTATGATGTCTTCAAAACAAATTATCAGTGAAGATAAGCCATATGTCGAAGTACATGGTATTAGGGTGGCTCTTATTACTAAGGTGATCCAAAACTTATTTTCCGGATGTATTGAGATATAGGACTGCATTCTTCGGCAAAATTGTAGATAAACTTATATCGAGCAGCTTTGCTGAGGACACCATAGTAGTATCTGCAACGGTTTTAGTGTTACAGCTATTTTTAAAGAGCAACTTAGGGTGTTCCTAAAAAAAATCCGATTTTTTGCTCTAGCATTTACATTTTTCTCTTTTCGTATAGGTATCTTTGAACATCTTTTAGAGTTTGTTAAAACCAATTTTTTAATGACTGGCGTATTCAGGTAGCGTTTTCTGAACCGAAGTTATGAGCAAAACTAGTTCAAAAACAGGTTATTTTTAAACTGTTATATCTAACATTGAGGCAAACGAAAAAAATCCGTTTCTTGTATTTGAAACAAAATATTTTCGAGCATGTTTATAAAAAAAGGCGTAGGAGATATTTTTTAAAAAATTTTCAAATTATGTTCAAACATTGGGTTTTTTCATTGAAAAATATTCGTATCATGTAAGTCATTTGTTAACTATATATGAAAATAAGATATTTTTGTTCTAAGGTGTTAAATTAATACAAGTGCATATTCGGGAAGAAACCGTTCTGCATTCTTCGGGGAATGCAGAATGGTGTCGCTTTTGTAAAATCTCTAAGGCCTCTCGGTGGTTGGAGGTTTTATCAACCGTGCATTTTGGCACCTGCAGTTCGTTCAGCATCCTTTCGGGGATACAGGACGATTTATTTCTTTATGTTTTGTGCTGTTTTCCCACCTCACCCAATTCCCAATTCCCTTCCATGTTCCTTTTATCCTGATGAGAAGCTACGGCAAGGCTCGAATCTCCAAATAGCTAGGGGAACATGCCACTTGAGCCAATTAGTTCTGATAACATAGGTGCAGGGTTTCATTCAGTAAAAAGCATTCAAACGAAGAGGTTGTTTTTCGAGACGAAGACAACTGTAAGCTGCAAATAGATTGGTTGGTTGGTGCTAATCGCAAAGGCTGCTGCAAAGCCAATATTCGGGGCGATTCCAGTTTCATAAGTACCTGAAATAGTGGAACTCACTTCACTGAGAAAGATGGCCTAACCGATTTGAGAACTGTTTCATTTTGTAGGTTACACTAGTTCATGCTCTAGCTTTCATGTTTTTCAAAAATCAAACAAAACTGTTTGAAGAATTCATTTTTTATATATGAATAAGAGAGATATGAGAAAGGCATCATTACACAACTAGGTGGATAAAAACAAGTTTTACTTAATTTCGTGTGATTTTTGTTCGAAATTCGGAATTTTGCTTTTTCTGAATTGTTTACTAATAGAAAATTCAAATAATTTTCGAATTCTATACATTCCGAAATAATTCTAAGTTTTTGATATTTAAAATTATAATTGATGTCGTTTAGGATAGCGGAAAATTTAAGATATATGTTTTTGTTCTTAATTGCTTGTAAAACAAAAATCAAGCAATAATTTTTTTTTTAATTGTAGTTGGTTTCTTTTACCATGGTTTAGTATATGAAATTCATATAGTTTTACGTTCTATTTCTTATTGTACAAAGCCATTAAAATAATTTAAAATTTTCGTGTTGTCATAAAATTTATTTTATTAATGAAAAACAAATTCTACGTCTCTTTAAAACAGATGAGATCAAAACGGATTCCAATATTTTCACTTTGATTTGCAGAAACGTTGGAAAGCAATATATATCAGAAATTTTGAAATTTCTGATCTTCTACCGATTTTTTGAGATTTTAGGGAAAATCTAAAACAAAAAAACCTAATTTTAGTAGTTATCAATTTCGTTTGGGTTATGCATGAAAATTGTTTAGATCTTTTGTCCAATTCCATAATTATTTTTAGAGTTTAGGTATATTTACCAAAATTTTTAAGATTATCAGTGAAATCCAAGTTTCAGTTTTCTTGTAAATTTTGTTTATAATAAATTCCCAACTAAAATAATAAAAAAAATATATGTCATAAAATTTCAAAGTTTTGATTTGTTTATTTTTTGCTAAATTTTCCCAATAATAGAAATTCTTTGTATTTGTACCAAATTTCTTGAGCTTCTTTGAGCGGATATATAATTTTGTTCATCAATACATTGTTTCTGGTAATGATTCCAATATTTTGAATCAAAAAAATGTATATGTCATCGCTTTAATTTTTGAGTTATATACAAACATGTGAAAAAAATGAAAAATTCATATATATTTATAAATTCATCGATTATTTAATGTTTTCTTTTGATTGTGCAGGGATGGTAGTTGAGCGAAAATTGTAGCTGGTATCACTAGCAATCGAATGATGTATAAAAATATATAGGTCATCGCTTTGAATTTCGAGATATTTACGATCATTGTAAAAAGTCTCATATTTTCTTAGGTCATCTATGTACAGTTTTCATTATAACTTTGGGTAGAAAACCCTATTTTTAGTTCTTTTCAGTGCATTCTATTTGTGGAAGTAGTACCTTTCCAATGGTGAACAAATTTTGAAGATCGGTTGACTAATGTCGTTTTCGCTTGATACCAAACCTAACCCAGTTTCCACCCTAACTGCTGCCAAACCGTTTGTTTGAAGCTAGTTTCGAACCTAGTTTTAACGTTGTTGAACTGAAAATCGAGTCAGTTTCGAACCTGGTTGTTATATCAGGTTTGCTCAAACCGCCGTTGCTAAGCGCGTAAACAACACAGTTTCGTGAAAAGCGTTTGTTTGATGAAACTACCCTGGGTCAGTTTCAGTTTTCTCAAGCAAAAACGACATAACAAAAAGGTTATGACTCGGTAAAGTTGAAATATTCAATATTTTCTATGCGACGTTTATGCCAAAGGAAAGAAAATTGGAAAGCAGATAGGGCATATTGGGCGCGTAAAAAAAACTTGGAGCGGGAAAAATCAAATTTTCATTGGTTTTCCTTTACCAATCAACTCCTACAAAGTTTTTGAATCAATCTACGAACTTCACAAAATTCGAGGGTGTAAAATTTATTGAGATTCGTTGAAAAACAGCTGAGCTATGACAGCTCAAAGTTACCGTTCCAACTTTTTTTGAGGCTTGGTATTTGGAGTGTTAATATTAACTACATTGAGCAAAACGGGACAGTCAATCCCATCGTTAAAGATATCTGCTATTGTTAAGGTGCGTAATAATTTTCATCGCACTTGTAGTGTGTCGAGACCGATTAGTAACCCGCGACTTCCATAACTCGGTAGTTGGTGAGGATCGTTCGAGGGCACTCGGTAAAGAGTAAAACGAACAAATCTATGTTGTATCGACTCGATTCTATGAACACCGTTCAGGTAGCATGAGTTCCAAACTATCGAGCAGTATTCGAGTGTTGAACGAATAAGCGAATCTTCATTAATAATGCTAGGCTACGGGAAGCTCTTGCTTCAATGTAACTAATGTGCTGCTTGACTGTAAGTTGTTCATCGATGTGGACGCCAAGATCTTTTATGCTAGTCAATCTTCCTGTCATGGTTCCATCCAGAAAGTATTCGAAATGGAATGGCGCATTATTTCTCGTGAACGTAATAGTAGAGCACTTGTCGGGATTTGCTATCATACGGTTCACTTTACACCACTCTCCGAAGATTGCAAATTGTCGCTGAAGAAAGGCTGCGTCTTCTGAGTTGCGAATGATGTAGTGGATCTTGACATCATCAACAAACGATAAGCGTGGACCTTCCAGAGAAAAATTGACATCGTTGAAGCAAAGATGGCTTCACTGCGGAATTTCGGGTGTGGCGAGGAACTCTTCGGATTCTACGAATCCAGAGGTATGACTGTAGCCAACGAAGAATGTTCAAACTAAATCCAAGTCTGTCCAATTTAGAAACCGAGATATCGTGGATGATTATGTCGAAAGCGGAGAAAAGATCTGTGTAAATAACATCCCTCTGTAATCGGATAGATATTGCATCAGTCACATAATTAAAAACAGTACGCTCTTCAAATTTCTTTGACGAAGGTTTCCCGATTTTTTTCCTCCTCCAGAAAGACCTTGGATTTATAAGCATATATAAATAAATATTTATAAGCACATACATGTATTTATTATTTATCTTACTATGCGAAAATTGGCGAAGCGGTTTGGAATTCATCATGCCAGTGTTAAACCCATCCTTAATAAGTTTGAGGAACACTATTTTTTGGATGAGCTACCAGGAAGAGGCAGAAAACCTGGTTCTTCCAACCCGAAACTGGACCAGAAAGTGGTATCTCTAATCATGAAGAACAAATCAATGTCAATACGTGATTTGGCCAAAAAAGCAGGAACGAGTGTCGGAATGATCCAGCGTATCAAGAGGCGAAATCACCTGAAGACCTACAAGAAGCAGAAAATCTCGAAACAAAGTGTAGAACAGATGAAGCGAGCAGCAACAAGGGCCCGGAAAGGGCTCAAAAACGCTTCCAGGTTCACAATACCTTACTGTCGTTGTTGGGGAGGATGTGAGCGATGCGGACAGGTCGATTCAAGTGGAGAAACTCGGTCGAAAGGTACTGGTATGGCAAGCAATATGTTCCTGTGGTTTGAAGTCAACAATTGTTTACACTACCGGAACTCTAAATGATGAACTTTATCGATCTGAGTGTCTCCAGAACAGATTGCTGCCTTTGAGAGAAATATCAATCCACCGAATTGCCCTCAGCTTCGACCCATCGAACGTTACTGGGCAATCGTGAAGAGGGTCTTCACGAAGACTTGTAGGATAAATTATAAAAGGAAACCTTTTTTAATTCACCTAGTGGTGTAATGATGCCTTTCTCATATTACTTATATTTTCAAAAACATCACTAGAAGATTCCGTCAAGTTTCTTTTTTTGAAACTTGAATAACATCAAAAACTTTCTTCGGTATAAACTAACATAACCTTTTGTCGTGAATACGACTTACTTTACTATGGGGTGCCTTTTCAAAATTAGCCATATGGAAGAATGGGCAGAACTTAATCGTGAATATCTCGACTTGTATTAAAGGCAGCAACATAATTCTTTCACCATTTCATCAAAAATATGATCAGGAATTTAGGATAATATTTTGAACAGTGTGAGATAACCACAAACAACTCAAATATTAGGTTTTCATTCCTAACGCGACCGTCGTACCGTTCGGATGCTAATTCGTGGTAGAGCAAGTGTGTATTGTATAGCCGTGCTAATCCGCTTCAAGATCAATCAAAGATTAATCTTTTGTTACTGTGAGCAGTGTACCAGACAAACACGAAACAATAGAAACAATACCGTTAGGCGATTTCAAGTGCTAGTGCAAGTCTGTAGACTTTAAATAGTGATCGAACGTTTGGAGTGGTGCCGTGACCCGGTGCTGTGTGCTTTTTTCCTCCTAGAGGTTTTTTTGCACACGGGCACAGTTACAATTCAATCAACGCGTGGCCCCAGCGGCCGAGCTTTGCTACGGAGCACACCGATTAACCAAGGCCAGGCATTGGTGGCTATTGTTTAAGATAAGTAATATTCTCTTTTCCTATTTTATCTGTCGTTTAAATTACCTGATAGTACCCCAGATCTCTTACCCGCACGGATACAATTCCGTGTCATGATAAACATTGAGAAACATAATCCTGATCCACCAGATAATGAAATGGATACAACTGCTAATAGCAACAAACCCCGCGTTAAAAATTATCCCGACGGACTTGCACTCCCGGCCGGACCGTATACGGTTTATTTCCGGCCCAAATTAAATGGAAAAAAATTGAACACTCTACAATTATCGAGAGAACTGTCAAAGCGATACTCTACCGTTAAGAGTATCGACAAGGTGCGCCCAGACAAGCTTAGGGTCTCGTTAACCAGTGCAAAACAGGCTAACGAGATCGTTCAATGCGAGCTCTTTACGCGGGAATATCGTGTGTACATCCCCGCTCGTGAAGTCGAGATTGACGGCGTGGTCACCGATGCCAGTTTGACATGCGAAGACGTTCTTAAGTACGGGATGGGTTGCTTTAAAAACCCCTTACTTAAGACCGTAAAGATACTGGATTGCAAGCGATTGCATTCAGTGTCGATCGCGGGGGATGGTACCAAATCATATCCCCAATCAGACTCGTATCGGGTGACCTTCGCTGGCTCGGCTTTACCTAACTACGTCCTCCTGGACCGAGTGCGCCTCCCTGTTCGTCTTTTTGTTCCGCGTTTAATGAACTGCACCAACTGCAAGCAACTGGGACACACAACATCCCATTGCTGCAATAAACTCCGTTGTGCTAACTGTGGGGGGTCTCATGCGGATGGCTCTTGCGGTAAACGCACTGAAAAGTGTCTTTACTGTAAGGAGGGTCCGCATGACCTAATGGCATGTCCTGCGTACAAAATGCGCAAGGATAACATGAAGCGTTCCCTGAAGGAACACTCCAAGCGTTCCTTTGCTGACATGCTCAAGACTGCCACACCCCCTAAACAATCAACGAACATCTATACCTGCTTGTCAACTGACGCGAGCGAGTTTGACGACCCATTGGAAGGTACATCTTCGGCGGTCCCTCATAGCTTTAGAAAAAGAGTAAACAAATCCTCTCATAAGCTCCCAAGTAAGGGTTCGAAGATGTCTTCCGATGGGCCTCCAACATTTATATTTAGGAGTAGTGGAGAAAAAGCTCCGAAGCAAAAAGTTCCTGGTTTCGGAAAACTCAATTCTGAGAAGGAATTCCCACCACTTCCCGGGACACCAAAATCCCCAAGTGCCCCTGAAAACCCAACAGAGAATCAGCTGGGTGCTGGGCTCATAAAATTCTCTGATGTTGTGGACTGGATTTTTACCACCTTCAATATCTCTGATCCCCTTAAAAGCCTGTTTATGGCTTTGATACCTACAGTTAGAACTTTTTTGAAGCAGTTGACTGCAAAATGGCCCCTTCTTTCAGCGATCGTATCCTTCGATGGCTAACTCATCCACCGAGGTCACGGATTCAATCACTGTTTTACAGTGGAATTGTAGAAGTATCATCCCAAAAATAGATTCTTTTAAAATTCTTGTGAATAATCTGAAATGTGACGCATTTGCATTGTGCGAAACTTGGCTAACTTCTGATGTTTCCCTGAACTTCCACGATTTTAACATTATTCGCCTGGATCGAGACGATCCCTACGGAGGAGTACTTTTGGGGATCAAAAAGTGCTACTCCTTCTATCGAATTAACCTCCCATCGATACCAGGTATTGAAGTTGTCGCATGTCATGTCACAATGAAAGGCAAGGACCTTTGCATTGCTTCCATCTACATTCCCCCTAGAGCCTCAGTTGGGTACCACTGGCTCAGCAGTATCATGCAACTTCTTCCCGCACCGACGTTAGTTTTAGGAGACTTTAACTCTCACGGTGCGGGATGGGGTTGTCTTCATGATGACAACAGATCAACCGCGATCTATGATCTTTGCGATAACTTCAATATGACTATTTTGAATACCGGAGAAATGACACGGATTCCCGCACCACCAGCAAGACCAAGCGCGCTGGATTTATCCTTATGCTCGACCTCGCTACGGTTGGATTGCACGTGGAAGGTGATCCCCGATCCCCACGGTAGCGACCATCTACCTATCGTAATTTCAATCGCCTACGGATTAAGACCATCGGAGACAATCAATTTTTCGTATGACCTCACACGAAATATTGATTGGAAATACTACGCAAATTCGATATCTGAGAAACTAGAATCAACACAAGAACTTCCTCCGGAGGAGGAGTACACGTTGTTGGCTGACTTGATTCTCGACACCGCGACTCAAGCTCAGACGAAACGTGTACCTGGCGCGAAAACCAACATCCGTCCTCCTAACCTGTGGTGGGACAAAGAGTGCTCATCACTGAACGCGGAAAGATCTTTAGCGTTCAAAAAGTTCAGAAAAAATGGAACACCCGATAATTATCGGAATTACGCGGCGTTAGACAAGCAAATGAAGAACTTAGTCAAAGCAAAGAAACTTGGTTATTGGCGACGGTTTGTTGAAGGATTATCAAAAGAAACATCGATGAGCACTCTTTGGAACACAGCCCGACGAATGCGCAACCAAAACGCCACGAATGAAAGCGAGGAATATTCCAACCGCTGGATATTCGATTTCGCTAAAAAAGTATGCCCAGACTCTGTTCCGGAACAGAAGACCACCCGCGCCGCGACATCAAATACAAACGAAACACCGTTTTCGATGGTAGAGTTCTCACTCGCACTCTTGTCGTGTAACAATAAAGCCCCGGGGCTAGACAGAATTAAATTCAACTTGTTGAAAAATCTCCCTGACCCTGCGAAAAGGCGCTTGTTGAATTTATTTAACAAGTTTCTTACGGGTAATATTGTCCCACACGACTGGAGACAAGTGCGAGTGATCGCCATCCAAAAACCAGGAAAACCAGCCTCCGATCACAATTCGTATCGGCCGATTGCTATGCTTTCCTGCATCCGGAAATTGTACGAAAAAATGATTCTCTTTCGTCTTGACAATTGGGTGGAGACTAATGGCTTGCTTTCAGATACACAATTTGGTTTCCGCAGGGGCAAAGGAACGAACGATTGTCTTGCGTTGCTCTCAACAGAAATTCAAATGGCATTTGCTCGTAAAGAACAAATGGCGTCAGTTTTCCTCGACATCAAGGGGGCCTTTGACTCAGTTTCCATAAACATCCTATCTGAGAAGTTGCATCAGCATGGTCTTTCACCAATTTTGAATAACTTTTTGTATAATCTATTGTCCGAGAAACACATGTATTTCGCGCATGGTGATTTGTCGACAATACGATTCAGTTACATGGGTCTTCCTCAGGGCTCATGTTTAAGCCCCCTTTTATACAATTTTTACGTAAGCAATATTGATGAATGTATCAACACATCTTGCACGCTAAGACAACTTGCCGACGACAGCGTTGTGTCTATTATAGGACCCAAAGCTGCCGATCTCCAAGGACCATTACAAGATACCCTCGACAACTTGTCGACATGGGCTCTTCAAATGGGTATCGAGTTCTCTACGGAGAAAACTGAGCTAGTTGTATTTTCAAGGAAGCGAGAACCAGCACAATTACAGCTTCAACTAGGGGGTGAAACCATAGCTCAGGTCTTCACATTTAAATATCTCGGGGTCTGGTTCGACTCCAAAGGCACCTGGGGATGTCACATTAGATATCTGGAACAAAAATGCCAACGGAGAATCAACTTTCTTCGTACGATAACCGGATCGTGGTGGGGTGCCCATCCAGGAGACCTGATCAGGTTGTACCAAACAACGATATTGTCCGTTATGGAATATGGATGCTTTTGCTTCCGATCCGCGGCGAACACTCATTTCATCAAGCTGGAAAGAATCCAGTATCGTTGCTTGCGTATTTCCTTAGGTTGCATGCAGTCAACTCATACGATGAGTCTCGAAGTGTTGGCGGGCATCTTACCGTTGAAAAACCGATTCTGGGATCTCTCATATCGATTGCTAATCCGATGCGAAATCTTGAATCCGAAGGTGATTGAAAACTTCGAAAGGCTTGTCGAGCTCAATTCTCAGACCCGTTTTATGTCCTTGTATTTTGATTACATGGCTCAGAATATTAACCCTTCTTCGTTTGTGCCCAACCGTGTCCTATTCTTGGATACTTCTGATTCCACTGTATTTTTCGACACATCCATGAGAGAAGAGATTCGTGGAATTCCGGATCACGTACGCCCTCAAGTGGCCCCCAATATTTTTTATAACAAATTCAGAACAGTCAACTGTGAAAAGATATTCTACACTGACGGATCATACATCAACGAGTCCACAGGCTTCGGCATCTTCAATCAAAACATCACCGCTTCTTACAAACTCAGTGATCCAGCTTCAGTTTACGTCGCAGAACTAGCTGCCATTCAGTACACTCTTGAGATCATTGAAACCTTGCCCAAAGACCATTACTTCATTGTCACGGACAGTCTAAGCTCAATAGAAGCTCTTCGGGCAATGAAGCCAGGAAAGTATCCCCCATATTTCCTGGGGAAAATACGGGAACATTTGAGAACTTTATCTGGACGGTCTTATTCAATATCGTTAGTCTGGGTCCCTTCGCATTGTTCCATTCCAGGCAATGAACAGGCAGACTCATTGGCTAAAGTGGGCGCATTAGAAGGTGATATTTATGAAAGACCAATATGCTTCAATGAATTTTTCAGAATCTCTCATCAGAAAACTCTCGAAAGTTGGCAAACTTCATGGAGCAATGACGAACTGGGACGATGGCTACACTCCATTATCCCTAAGGTATCGACGAAACCTTGGTTCAGGGGGATGAACGTGAGTCGCGATTTCATTCGTGTTATGTCGCGGCTCATGTCAAATCACTACACCTTCAACGCACATCTCCGGCGTATTGGGCTCGCGGAGAGCGGTCTCTGCACCTGTGGCGACGGTTATCAGGACATCGAGCATGTCGTGTGGTCGTGCGTAGAGTATCGTGACGTCAGGTCGCAGCTACTGGAATCCCTTAGGGCCCGAGGTAGACCGCCTGAGGTTCCGGTTCGGGATGTGTTGGCGAGTCGGGATAGTTTATATATGCTTCTAATATACCAGTACCTTAAACACATTAATATACAAGTGTAACTCGTAATATCCTCTCTCTTGTCGAGGCTAAGAATAATCTTCACCTATAGGTTCGAGACTAACATTCGCCCGATTCTCCCAATCCCTAGTCTGTCCACCATCTCTGTCGAAAATAACAAGATCTTTTTGCTGTCACTAATTTTTTCGTTCCCTTTTCCTCCGTTTCTCCACCATCTCGATGTCAACTAATTAGATCTTTGTCGTATTCAGTCATTCGTTCCCATACTCCCTTTTTTCACTCCGTTTTCCACAAAATTACTTCTCCATGTTTCTTTCAATCTCTTAGGTAACATCACCATCATCGTCCACGGAAAACTGCTCCAATCGATGACCAACATGCGGACCACCCGACGGGTATCTGTGGCCTGGGGGTGTTTCTCGCGGACCCACGTAGAATCGTCATCTGGAAGACACTCGTATTACATTCAATCCATCGACCATTGCCGATCGCCAACTGCAACTGCAACTGAATCTGCCAGAATCGACCATTGCGACCGGAATACGTCACTACCCTAATGATAATACCCTAGTTTTAAGTTAGTCGTTAATCAAGATAAAAAAATACTCTTGGCATCTTAGAGCATTAGCAGTGTGCCTTTAAATATATTATTAACAACGCGGAAAACTCTTTACTTTTGCTTGGCTTTTTCGCGCAAGGACGACGATTTTGAGGTAGTCAGGCACATATCTTCAACTGACTGCGTATAAAAGAAGAACCGTGGTCGAAATTCGATCATTTCTTCTTGTGCGTTGGATGCAAGCAGACGTCGCGGGACCAGCAGCTTCAGAGAGTGCACCTTTTGCGTGGTTAAAAACCTCAAACGCTCAGGTCGCAACTCTTATTTGGACTCCAGTCGTCAGGTGGAGCAGTCGGCAATGAAAGCAGACCTTTTGCGTGGTATAAAGCCTCAAACGCTCAGGTCGTGCTCGCATTTTGACTTCAGTCGTCAGGTGGAGCAGTCGTCAATGAAAGCAGACCTTTTGCGTGGTGCCAAACCTCAAACGCTCAGTTCGCAACTCTCATTTGGGCTTAAGTCGTCAGGTGGAGCAGTCGTCAATGAAAGCAGACCTTTTGCGTGGTATAAAGCCTCAAACGCTTAGGTCGTGCTTTCATTTGGACTTCAATCGTCGGGAGCAGCGGTCGTTAATAATGAGAGCAGACCTTTAGCGTGGTGCCAAACCTCAAACGCTCAGTTCGCAACTCTCATTTGGACTTCAGTCGTCAGGTGGAGCAGTCGTCAATGAAAGCAGACCTTTTGCGTGGTATAAAGCCTCAAACGCTCAGGTCGTGCTCGCATTTTGACTTCAGTCGTCAGGTGGAGCAGTCGTCAATGAAAGCAGACCTTTTGCGTGGTGCCAAACCTCAAACGCTCAGTTCGCAACTCTCATTTGGACTTAAGTCGTCAGGTGGAGCAGTCGTCAATGAAAGCAGACCTTTTGCGTGGTATAAAGCCTCAAACGCTTAGGTCGTGCTTTCATTTGGACTTCAATCGTCGGGAGCAGTGGTCGTCAATAATGAGAGCAGACCTTTAGCGTGGTGCCAAACCTCAAACGCTCAGATCGTGCTCTCATTTGGACTTCAGTCGTCAGGTGGAGCAGTCGTCAATGAAAGCAGACCTTTTGCGTGGTATAAAGCCTCAAACGCTTAGGTCGTGCTTTCATTTTGGACTTCAATCGTCGGGAGCAGCGGTCGTCAATAATGAGAGCAGACCTTTAGCGTGGTGCCAAACCTCAAACGCTCAGGTGGTGCTCTCATTTGGACTTCAATCGTCAGGTGGAGCAGTCGTCAATGAAAGCAGAACTTCTGTTCTTGGTTCTAAATTTAGTTCTTGAACTCAGGTCCAGTTCCTTATTCTAGAATTCCATTCGGTTCTTTTTAGAACTATAATAATACTCTCAAAGAATTATGCGAAATTTTGCTTTACTGTACTCTATACGGCCCATTTTTATTATAAAGAACTATCTAGTTATTTCATTATATTTCATTGCGTTTCAGAATGATTAATGTAACTAATCTGTAATTTAGTCTAGACGCATCGTTTGAAATTCTAGTAGTGAAAAAGGGGAAAGTTGCACAATTCACACAATCGATCAACTACCAATTCGAATTCGGAAGTATAAAGAGAGTGTCAGTTTTATTCGTATTCACGACATCCAGTTATGTCTCTGACATTACACACCCGTACTTTTTATTTAATTCGTAAACAGTTATGTCAAGTTAATAAAGATTTAAATGTGGCAACCCTGCACGCTATACAAAATTGAACAAAGCACGCTGTGTGCTAGGCGGTTGCGTTTTCTTCTTCTTTCGTACCAGCACGTACCGATTTTGCATCATTTTGTATAGAAGTTTAAAAGTTTGGATACTCATTGCCCTATAATTTCGGAACCGGAAGTCGGATCTGGATGAAATTGCACAGTATCTGAGAAATCGAAGTGAGTTTCATTTTTATAGCTTTTCTTCACTATTACCGATGCGATAGATTTATATATCCACCAACTAACAAGGTCTGTCAACTAGATGAATTTACCAGTGAATTTTATAAAAATGTGCACCTCGTTTCGCCATCGCTTGTGAAAAAATCCTCATGAAATTGAATTGAACTTTACTAATCTCACTGCAATACCGGAACCGGAAGACGGATCTGGATCAACTTTTCGAGGACTTTCTGAAGAATCTTAAGACCTTTCATTTGCATCATAGTTTGTAAAAAGCGGTTGAGAAATATCCGAGAAAATTGAGTGCGCATTTTCTCATAGATTTGCATATATTGCCTTGTAATTCTGGAACCGGAAGTTGGATCGGGATAAAATTCAATAGCGATCTATGGGACCATAAGACCATTTATTTGAATCTGAGTTTGTGAAAATCGGTTCAGCCAACTCTGAGAAAATCGAGTGACATTATTTGTCACATACACGCATACACTCATACACATACAGACATTTGCTTAGTTCGTCGAGCTGAGTCGGATGGCATATGACATTCGGCACTCCGGGTCGGCTTTCACAGTGATTATATAGCCATCGTATATGAGAAAGGCAAAAATATAATTTTTTGAAAATGTTGAAAATGTAAATGTGCAGCCAGGTGAAAAATGGGTGCATAAATGCTCCTAATGTATAAGGATGCCTGCGCACTCCATATAGCCACAGTAGCTATTCGAAAAAAGTACATTCGTTTCTCACAAAAAACGGTTTACTTGATTTATGCCTTAATGCAGCGTTAGAGCGTGTGGATAATATTTGAAAACTAGGTGATTCGGTAACATATACCAAATGGCTCAGATCGTATCTAGTTGTCTGTTCAATTTCAACTACAAAATAGCTAATCATATCGTTTCTCGAATCTGTCGGGTTTGTCACAAGGTAGCAACCTAGGACCTATCCCAAGTAACAATTCGAATGCCTTATGGTTTTGATTATAATTTATAGGAGTTTTGTAATTGATTTTTCAATCACTACCTGTTTTATGCCAACTATAATAAGTATCTCTTTTAACCAGTAATATCATAGTTTTCAAAGCTTCTATAAAACCCTTTACCTGCACTAAAAATAAAATAAAAATAAAACAATTTGCACTAGAATAAAACCATGCAAACACTCTTAATATTGCTTTCAAAGATTTTCTTTAAAACATTATTGCCAGTTAAATTCTTTCATAAATCTAGTTTTGTGTGTGTGCGTGTTCATTCTATGACAATTCCACTCAGAGTAAATTTGAAGGTTCTAAAGTACATTTATGACACATTAGTTGTAGGCTATTTGATTCATTGCTTTTTAGGTTAAGTGTAATTTGCATTAAAAGGAATTTCATGGCCGCCATTATGATGTTCTATACCGTAGCATTTATTGACATCAAATAAACTTCGAAATGCAAAAACGAGGAAATATGTTGGACTTTCATGATTCATTTTCAGATCGTATGCACAAGTTTTATCGCCACAGAATAGTTTTATACAAAAATGACGATGAATAACAAAAAATAATTTTCATAAATCATGGAGACTTTCGCAAAAACCGCATTTATTTCAAGGCGATTAGTTATAATTCTTATTTTTATCCTTACATTCACGATAAAAATAAAAGCGCATAAAGTTTTTACGTTCGGAAAAGGTCTCAAACTCGTAATTAAAATATAATATATTCTTACTGATTGCATTCAAAGTAGACATGACACACATAGTCAAGAAAAATATCATCAAAACGACAGTTTATTCATAGCGGAATTCATTCCATCCAAAGAAATTTAATGTTGATCGTAAAGCTGGTTTCAAAATTTTCTTGAATTTGGAGTTTTAAAGCAGGTTTATGCTGATTCTTCATTTTGATTTATAAACCTTATGAAGAATGGTCCACTTTGCAGGAACATGCTCTTATAGAGGTTTTCAGTAGGTTTTCGTGGAGTTTAAAGTTTTATTGCAAGATTTATTATGTAGCATTGAAGACAGCTACAAGTATTTAATAATATTAAAAATGTTACTTGGGATGTTATTCTTGCTGTTCTACAATGACATGTGTTTTGTGTTGCCACCAGGATGTAGACTTATTTATGCAGATGACCTGAAGCTATTTCATATCATTTTTGAAGAATGCTTTTAGAGAATAGCAATTGTTTGGACCTTGGTATAATGCTTGCTAATTAATTGTTTTTCAGAGACAACTACTCCCATATTCCCATATTTAACATAAAAAACACTTATCCTAACTGTTTCAGATCATTGTATTTTACCTTGATTTATCCATGAAGCTTCATCTGCAATTTGTTGTCCTTACGTTTAGGTTAACCGAATTGAATCAATACAAGCGAGGTTCCTCCGTTGTGCCTTTGAATCTTTGCCTTGGCGCAATCCGTCGTTACTACCTAATATTGATCGGATATGGATATGGACACACCACAGATAACAGATATACAGGCTCGAACAAAATTTTTCAAAATCATGTGTAAATTTCAAATTTGCTATACGTTGGAAACACTACTGCCACCTACTTGACCATTCGCCGCGGTCTTTCAAAACGTTTCACTACGTTCCGGAACGATAACAAAATTCTCCTGCCTGTTATAGAAATATTTCTACTACAACAATTTTAACACTTATCACACGATTTTCCTAAGTGTTTAAGACAACTTTATTTACATGTCGCAAAAATCACACGAGAATTCGATCGTAATAAAACAAAAATAAACTTGTCATTTTAACCAACAGCAAATCAAAAATCTAGCGTGAAGTGAATATTGTCCCAAAAATTGTGGCTCATGTGAAAGCGTCACCCAAATCGTGGTGGCACCTCGTGTCGATCGTGGTGACATCTGCAAGTGTTCACCAGGGCTTGTATTGTGAATCCTTGACATAACTGAATGAGAGACTTATATTAGAGAGAAACTGGATGCATGAGAGTATATGCTACTGAGCAGACCAGTTCTCTTGCTTGGTAAATAGTCTGTGCTCTCAGTCTCAGTTAACACATGAACTAAGCAATCCATGGCGATGCAATGAGAGGAAGGGTTCGCTCTCGTTAGTACAATACGAGAACGAAGAGCTTTGCTTCGCGGCTTGCTACGCTTAGTTTTGCAGAAAAATGGTTATTTTAATGAATCACCATATATCGGTTGTCTTAAGGCTGCTTACTGAAATTCCGGTAAGTTGATATCATTAATTTGCTGATTTCGGTAAAAAGATTAATACACGGTAGTTTACATAACCCAATATCAGCATAACATTTTGAATTGCCGAACAATAAAAAATAGTAAATCGCCGTTCATTTCGTCGAGATCAAAACTAAGTTTTAAGTGTGTAATATGCATTTGGCTAGCAAGTGCAACAGTGCGTATTTATCTGCACTATTTACCTATCTATGTGGCTTAGTCGATTAACAGACGTACGTTGTGATCCAATGGTTCTAGGTTCAAGTAGCGGCGGGTCACTATCAGTATATTTTTTCAATGAATTTCATGTCGTGGAATTTTCCAATCACACAATATTACATGTTCATGCACGAAAATTTCGCGTGAACTACGACACTCCAGTCATGTGCATCTTATAAGATGTAAAATCACAGGGTTTTTTTTCGTAGTGTGTATATACGAATAGTTTCCGGAACATCGATCAAAAGTCGATTTTTTCTATCAATTTTGTGTCCTTTCCAAAGAGAAAGGGAATAAAAAAATTAAAAATATGATGTGGTGGGCGCTTTATTTTCCCAATCATTTAAGACTAATAGTGTAGGGTAACGGTATACCCTTTCATCTCAGCTTCCGTTTTTTTTGGTTCGAATATAGAGGCTTTAACCTTAAGATCATTTGCCTCTTTAGGTCAGAAAACTTCCCGACCCTATTGAAAATTGGAATCGAATAGGGCAAAGGCATCGATTTACCCATCACGATATACGCGTCTTCAGCTACGGCTCTCTCTGTTCTATAAATTGACTTCAAGGGTACGATAAAAATAGGTACATTCGCTTCGAGTTTTCGCATGGCCATAACAGCAGTTATGAACAATTTTCGAACTATTTTTTCTGCGGTGTTGCTTCTTAGAACCGAAGCAAAAATGTATCAAATTCTATCCATTCTATATCGTTGATTGAAGGTTGAGTAATCGGTATATTAACATGGTCTACTAATGAGATGTTTATTGGTACAATAGCCCTAATTGTTTTATAATTTTCAAACTTGAAACCTATTTTCCTTTGAATTTTGACAAATGAACCTGCAATAATCATCATTGCACTCGTACGCCCCTATGAGTGACAAACAGTGTTAGATCCCGAATGGAAACCCCAAGTTTCGCATATCATGCCATCTTTTGTTTATTTCATTTTTATGTGAATTGTAGCACGCTATAAATAGCATGCAATGTTGTATACAACACTTGCTTGCGGGATATTTCAAATCGAATCGTATTTTGGTGTTCAACATTTCCCTGAAAAAATCAGTTTCGATTGTGATGTAGTCCATCGGTTAAACTTTGTTTCTTCATCCATTATTTGTAACCTAAGGTGAGTCTAAGCTTATTTTCTACTTATTTTCCGATTATGCTACGTTGTTACGTGAATAATGTCAATACTAGGGGAAGGTGGTCCTAAACCGTTACTGTGGCGGTTCATGTCTCACAAAAAATAATGAACAGTGTTTTTGTAATTTTTGGTGTTAAATCACGTTAGAAAAACGCTTGCCTACGATTCTACACCATTCGGAGCGGTTTACAGAGGTTTTTACGGTTGCTTAGTAGCGTAACGAAATTTTATAGTTCTAAAAATGGTGTTCCTAGGCCGTCGCCCAGCTTTTTTAAATTTGATTTCAAGAAAATAGTAAGTTGAGCAGGTTTTGGTCGGGAAGATATGAATCGACATTATTTTTAACGTAAAGCAATGTAATGATATGGTAAAAAAACAAAAAAAACATCTGTTATGGCTGGTTGCTATCTAAAGCTTCTCGCTTCCACACTCGTATGTAAAAAAGCCTTGGTATTACATTCCTGTAGCGGAATTTGACCTTCTGTTTCAACAGACTTCGCAGCCGATTCAGAGTGTACAGAACCATTGCATGGCTGGTGCTATAATTCTACTGACACTACGAATCCTTCCAGGTCGGGGCTCGAACATACGACAACTGGTTTGTTAGACCAGCGCCCTATGTATTGAACCGCCAACCCGGGATGTGGTTATCCAAATAAGCAGGAGCCTTACGTTTTTGTTCAAGAAGAAATGTCGAGCTCCTTCTGTTTCGTCACATGTAGATATCTCTGGATTAAAACAGATTTTCACATTTTTTGTTGGATAAAAAGTTATAAAAAAATTTAAACTGTGTGAAGCGGCGAAACCAATTTTATTTCTCTCTTTAATAAGGTTTATCATACGATATCAAATTTTGCCACTTTCGAGATTTTCATTCATGAAACAAACATACACCTGAAAGATCTTAAATGATTTTTTGTATCAGCGAAACTTGATGACGAATTTTCACCCACTGGAATATCGCTTGAAAGGAAGAAGAAGACTCTCCGATTATATTTCGATGCTAAATTTCCATTACGCTTCAGTTCTACACCGAAGTGATTCGTGCAAGACTTAATTATAATATTATTATCAATGAAAAAAAAATCACTTTTAAATAAATTCATAACTGAATCGCAATGACTACGATATTTTCGATGCATTTTCGGTTAATATGATCGACAATATTTTTTTCCACATTCCAAATGATTATAGCGACGAAAGGCTTTTGTAACTTCAGCTGGTTGATAACACTGCGTTATTTATATTGAACCCAATAAAACGCTATTTAACATGCATTTGATTAACAGAAGCAAAAGGGGCGCTGCATTTTGCATGTCTCGAGCACACAGCAGGAACAGTGTTTGCGTTCGAATGGGCGTAGCCATAATCTGTGCTCCTATTACTTCTGCATATGATATTCAAGCTAAATTGGGAAATATTTTGTAAAGACCTGCATAACATGCTTTGTGATCGTTTTGACGTTTTTCATAGTTCACTATCCTTTAATTCCTGAATTGAATTTACTTCCTGAATGCAGTTTTTGAATTTACTTTATGAAAGCAGGTTCAGAGTTTTATTCCTAAACTCAGTTTCTGAATTCATTTCTAGAATTCAGGTTCAGATTTCAGAACCTGCATGCAGGAAATCAATTCGGACCTTGGGTTTTTGAACGGAATTCATTTCCTTAATTCAGATTCGGAATTCAAGTTTAGAATTCAGGATTCAATAAATGATTTCTGTTCTAGAGTTGTAGAACTGAATTCATGAACTAATCTTAATCTTAATCTGGATTCCGAACCTGAATTTTGCAATTGAAACCAGAGCTAGTCCCAGGTTCCGAATTCAGTACTTCAATTCAGTTTCAGTTTCTGAATGCGATATTTGGGTGGTAGAATATGTATTTCGTCAATTAGTTATAGTTTAGTATAGACCCATGGTTACAATTCTGGATGCGAAGCAGTAAAAGTTGCAAAATTCATACAAACAACTCTTACGAACGAATCTTGATATTCCGAAGTGTATGTTAGTTTTATTCGTATTCACGTCTTCCAGTTATGTCTCTGACATTGCTCACCCGACTTATTTATTTTGTTAATGTTTTTACTATCATTATAACTATTATTGATCACAGGACTTGCTGCTTTTATTGATGATATTACTCCATAACCACGGTATTGTCCAATAAATTCCGAATAGTTCACCACAATTGATGCACTTATCGATCGCCCTACGCGTACCGAACTTTTTCAGAAAGTTTCAGTTTTTGTTCATCGATCATTTATTCATAATGTATTCTGCAAAGGGTTGAGATTAAACGGCTATGAAAATTTATTTCCCGAAAGTCTTCTGTTCCAGCATCATTTTAGATATATTGAATGTGCGAACTTTTTTCTTAAATATTATCGAGAAGAATGCTTTTTCAACACTGGTTATTACTCATGTTATAAATCAGAATCGAATTTCATTGAATAAAATAAAAATTTAAAAAAAAAGTTTTGAATCCGCTATCTAAATCATCCCAATAATCATTATATTTTGTTTCTACGAATTTAACATTGTTTGTAAGAGGGGTTATTCAGTTTCTTCGAAAACAACATTTTAGTATCATTTTAGGATACTAATCTTGAATATTATTGATTAAACCGTTCACCTATTCAATTGCAATTGAAGCTCATTTCTGATGAATCGTTCCCAATAGCCGTCTGAAAGCGTATCATGGATGCTTTTATCTCGATACATTCAACTGAGTGTACATTCAGTACCCGCAGTTGCTCACTTATTGCATTTGTACAGAAACAAAAGTTCGATTTATTCCCACTGGAGAGGCACGATGCTGGCAGGCAGGCAGCAGCAAATGGAGTTACCGGGAGGAAACATCCAAATGCAAAGTATGGCGCAAGATCTTAATGGATTTGTTTGTTCTATGGCGGAAATGGAAATTGGTACAACCACCATCAGTGATCCGCATCAAGCCAAAGGTGGCCTGGCTCTAGTTTCCAGCGTGGTAAACTCGGTGTGTTTGTGTGGCGACTGCACATCCGGTACAACAAAAAACCGTGAGAGAAGACGGATATCCGTGTCTTTGAAGATGGTAACCGAGTGCCAGGCTGAATGCACAGTGGGAAAAAGCTGTTAGGCTTTGATGTTTTCATGTTATTGTTTTACCTATCCTGTCCTGTTATTGCTTTCAACATAATCCACCGATGCTGCGTAAAATCTTAAGAGAAAATCGAAGAAAACAATGTTATTCTATTTTATTCAATTCTAAATCTTTTCGTAAATAAGGTAGATTAATAAAGTAAATACTCTTTTTTTTTTTAATTTGTGACAATCAAGGTTAGCTGGTTTCTGCTAAAAGTCTCAAAATTTGCATACTTATAGAAGCCAGTTGCGAGCTAGACTTTTGTAATGTATAGGTTTGACAGTAGCAAATTGTCTTTTGACAGACGTTTATTCTGAAAGCACACATGTTTGCGTTCTGCTAGATGATGCAGGAGAAAAGGATTACCGCATATAAGTTGAAAATTGCCGTGTCTACTTGAATTCTTCCAGTTTTCAACATATCGCAACAGGTCAAATTATTTTCTGGCATAATAATATTAAAACTTTTATAATCGAACTTAAAAACAAAACAACGTGTGCGTTAATAACCTGTATTATAACATTTATAACCGCGCATTTATAACCTTTTTTTTTAATAACTATTTATTGGAATATGAGTTAAAATTAAATTATTAAGATTTAAATTAGGTGTTCAGCCACAAGTGGTGACTTTTCAGCCCTATCATATATATATGATTTGGTTGTTACCATGAGAACATCATTTGCTTCCGCAATTCTGAGATATTTGTGTAGGGAAAATTCTAAACCTACTTGTATTGTGTAATGGGGAAAAGGAACTTATATACTAACTTACTAACTAATACAGAGAGCGAATCGATTCAATTGAAGATTGCATCGATTTTTGTCGGAATTTGCTTATAATATTATGTGACATTACATCTAATGGTTCTATATTTGTGAGTCTGTGTAACTCATTTGTACTAAACCAGGAAGGACGCTTCAAAATCATTTTCAGAATTTTATTCTGAATCCTTTGAAGCGTTTTCTTCCTGGTGGAACAACAACTCGACCGAATTGGTACTGCATAAAGCATGGCTGGTCTGAAAATTTGTTTATAAATTTACAACTTGTTTTTTAGACAGAGCTTATTTATTACACTTTGCCTGGATTCCTTCGATGTGATGCTTGAAAGTGAGTTTTTTGTCATACTTTAAACCTAAGTATTTAGCTTGATCAGACCATGTCAACTCCAAGCCATTCAATTCGAGAATGTGATTATTGTTTGGTTTAAGAAAAGAAGCTCTTGGCTTATGAGGAAAGATAATTAATTGCGTTTTTGCTGCATTTGGTTTAATTTTCCATTTTGACAGATAATCACTGAAAATATTTAAACTTGTATTTTGTAGGCGACTGCAGATCACTCTTAGATTTCTACCTGTGGCTAACAGACTTTTGTCGTCACAGAACAGCGATTTCTGACAACCAACGTGTAGATTTGGAAGATCAGAAGTAAAAATATTATACAAGATTGGAGCTACGCTCGAACCTTGCGGAACACCGGCTCGTACGGGTAGCAATTCAGATTTACAATTCTGATAGCTAACCTGAAGAGTACGATCAGTTGAATAATTTTGAATCATTTTGATCAAATAAATAGGAAACTGGAAATCAGACATTTTTGCTATTAAACCTTTGTGCCAAACACTGTCGAATGCTTTTTTTATGTCTAGAAGAGCAACTCCAGTGGATAACCCAGAAGATTTATTTGGTTAACCGATGAGAATCTCTTGTTTTTGTTTACATTCCTCAAGTTTAGTAACCAAGGCTACTGGTAACTGTTTTTCAAAATCAATAATTTACCAACTTGTGTTGCCAATTTCAACATTTTTCAGACGATTTCGTTTTGACATTATCAGTTACTGAGGGGTAGTTAAATTTGCGATACAGTGTTGATAGGCGAGTGGCAGGTCGTGTCGTTGATTAGATCCTGTCAGCTTATGTCGTTTTCGTTTTAAAATTGCACTACACTGGTGTAGCGAAAACTGCACTGAAACCGTTCGTTTTTACCAATTGCACTACACCAGTGCTACTCTTTTTCTGCACCGATACTACTGGTGTAGCACTCATTTGTGTTCGTTTATTGATGTCTCAGTGTAGCACTGCACCGGTGTAGTGCAAATTAAAAACGAAAACGCCATTAGAAAGAAATCAATCTTCAGTTTAGCTACGCCATCGCACGGAATCACATTGAACATGTCAATTGTATGGATGCGCAGTGCCGCTATTTTGACGCGCACGAATTTGACATTCCTTTCCCCTGCTTCTATGTACGAAAGTATGTCCCATATAATTTGTTCGTGGAATGTGTAAGCAGGATATCTTGTTAATATGATGTGCTTGCTAGTGTTCAATAGACGTCATCTGTAGAAATTTCATTACATTCGATTTATTAGTGTGTTAGTTGGGCTTTCAGTGACGCTACTTTGGGAGAAATTAGAAACAATGGAGAAAAATGAATTTCGTGGGTTGAGAGTTTCACCAGAAGTGTTAAAACCATATAAATAAGTATCCGAAGTTTGTTTTTTTTGTCAGACCGGAAACTTTTTGACCGATTTGTTAATTTACACCAAAAAGTATGTATTAGAGACATAACTTATTAATGGGATAATCGATTTTTTCTAGATAATATGTAGAGACTAAAATTTTCACCCCTTTTTTCACACTGTGAACACCAGATAGTGAGATAATCTTTATGTCTTCCATACAACACTTTTTGTCAACTGTAGCGGTTGCAAATAAGGAATGTATTTCGCTTCTGTCGGTGCAGTGTCGTCCTCTGTACGGCTGGTTGGATGCACCTGATCAGATAGGTGTGTCTATTGGAGTCGTATTTTTCTTTCATGGCTTTATCTCGCCTCGGTGCAGCAGCCTTCGATGAAGGTGTGGTCCCAAAGATGCAGTTCCACTCCATTCAATTTACCGTCTGCCTGTCGCGCTTAGTTCAAGTGGGCTGTGCATGGTCCTTCTGGTCAATAAATATGCTTCGAACAACAGTTTATGTCCGTCTGCTCACTTCACGTATTTATTCAAGGATGTCGCCTGAATGTATGTAAGAAAACTAAATACTCTACCCGTCTCAGTGGCCAATAACCCATTGCATTGACATTCAACACATTTTTTTCCTGCTTTCAATTTTATTTGATGGCGGATTTCCAAACAAAGTCAGTGACTGTAAAATAGAAATGTCTCCTGTGGGATAAATAATCTGTTTGTTTATGCTTGGAATGTAGAGGATATTTTTCAGCATGAGTAGAGAATTCTTCGCGTCTCTTTCTCTCTCTTTGCACTTTACACTGGAAGGAGACGTTGCTGTGAAATTTTGCAAAGCAATTTCAGAATCTCAGCGGGTTCCTGGGTGATGTGGTTTCAGGAAATGTTGGCATAAATAACGGACCACTCCAGTGGTAATTATACGCCAAAGAATGGTATAGATTCTACATGTGGCGATGGTTTATTTTATGTTCATTTCCTTCACTGCATCAGTGGTTAAAAGAAATAGTTGTAGGGAAGATTTTCACAACTGAAAAGATCTGTGCGTTTCGAATTATTTTGTAGGTAATAATTTTTGGTTATACTATTTCGGGTAACATGTGTTCGCGAACAAGAAATATATACTCTAAAGCAACTTGGTCGTCCAGTATTTTTATTTGCCTAAACGATCTGTGTGTTGTATGCATATCTTTATGGTGAATGTTTTATTTTCTAAAATCATTTGAAGACTGCCACTGAAAGTATACATGAATCTAGTTTTCAGTGGAAATAATACAAAAGTGTTTGATATTAAATTTTCATTGGATATACTGTAAATATTACACTAACACAATAGGCTAGTTGTCTTAACATTTGCTTTCTAGCGATTGTAGGCTAATTGGAGCATCCTCTTGTAAACGTTCTTTTGTCGTGAATACGACTTACTTTACTATGGGGTGCCTTTTCAAAATTTACCCTCTGAGAGAGTGATAAGTTTTTGATCGAGAATATCTCTTGTTGTATCTAACGAATCAACATAATTTTTGCTACATGCCATCGGAAATATGATCACAATTTTATGATAAAATTTTCAGTTGTGTGACATAATCTCAAATAGTTCAAAATTAAACTTTTCTGAAATGTTTGGCATAAACGAGTATCAAAGAGGATAATTCATAAGCTCATAGCTCAGTGATCTGTGGAAGGATTTATATAATCTAACTAACAATAGAATCGAAATTTTTCAACTTAAACGTGTATAGCAAAAGCATTGAAGTATTTCAATAGTAAACTATTGAAAAACCTATCTCATTTGACCCATGTCAACACCAGCCAATCAGAACGCGTTCTGAGGAAGAGAACAAAATATCTCCTGCTGTACAACAAATCGTTCGAGAAAAATGTTCCGAAAAGAGGTCAAATTCGTAGTGAGTTCCTCAATTTGGTCCTTCTGAATGCTAGAAACGAATCCCTACAGCATATTGATAGTTTCTTCCAATAAATTATGCAAATCCGAAATGAAATAATCGAAATTAAAATCCTGTATGCGGCTATTTTTATAGCCGTTAGGACCGCCTATTAGTGAAAAAGCTACAAACGAGATCACGTAAAAGAAAGCTCCTAACAAAAATTGAATCAGTTTGGATTCTATCGCCAATGCGAGCAGATGTATTTTGTGCCGTTTGCAAAGCTAGTTTCGCTTCCGACAAGAGCGATTACGTCACAGCTGCCAGTCATTTGCCTGGATAAAATCCTTCTTAATCCACCTAGTGGTGTGATAATGCCTTTTTCTTCCGACAGTAGCTTTCAAACGTTCAAATACAACGCTTTTTGTCGGTTACGTCACTTATACAATCATATCTCCGGAACCAAAAGTCTCAGCCATTTGATCTTCGAACTTGATCAATGGCCCGACAGTAGCTTTCAAACGAGCCCAAGTTTGTTAAAATCGGTTCAGCCATCTCAGAGAAAATTGAGCGCGTTCAAATACAACGCTTTTTGTCGGTTACGTCACTTATACAATCATATCTCCGGAACAAAAAGTCTCAGCCATTTGATCTTCGAACTTGATCAATGGCCCAATAGTAGCTTTCAAACGAGCCCAAGTTTGTTAAAATCGGTTCAGCCATCTCTGAGAAAATTGAGCGCGTTCAAATATAACGCTTTTTGTCGGTTACGTCACTTATACAATCATATCTCCGGAACCAAAAGTCTCAGCCATTTGATCTTCGAACTTGATCAATGGCCTGACAGTAGCTTTCAAACGTCGCACAGTGGGGAAAAATGGACCAAAAACGCGACGATTTTTTTGGAGGCATGATACAGCTGACCACAAAGCACTTTTTTGGTGTAAAATGGTCAGTAAAATCGATTCCATGTATTTAGAAGGACCGCACGAAACGCTATTATGTTCATTTTACCCCAAGTATTCAAGCTTAACTATATAACATGAAACCGAAAAACTTGCAGAAGAGCGAATAGAGTGTTTCCGATGTAAAAAAGTCTAACAAATCGATTGCATATAATTTTATTGACAGCAGAAAACTCGTTGCACCGTTTTACCCCATTTCTTTTGTTGTTTTAATATTCAGTTGAAATATGATCTACAATCCAGAAGCAGATCCAATGCGATCTATCAATATTGGTTAATGATACGTGCAAAACATCTGTGATCCAATTAAACACAATGGGAATGACAGTACTAGCCTGTTTAACCCGTTTTACCCCTAATTTATATCAAAAGTCGTATTTCTGGTTAAACTTTCTCTCGCATACCGAAAGCAGGCTGATACAGTCGATGAAAATCGATTGATATTACGAAGAAAGACCTGAAAATAGGATTACAAATGAATTCAATGACTGCACGAATCTTGCTATACCGTTTTACCCCAATTTATTTCATAAGTCGTATTTCTGGTTAAACTTTCTTTCGCATACCGAAAGCAGGCTGATCCAATTCTCAGGTCTTTCTTCGTAATATCAATTGATTTTCATCAACCGCAATCAGCCTGCTTTCTGTATGCGAAAGAAAGTTTAACCAGAAATACGACTTATGAAATAAATTGAGGTAAAACGGGTTAAACAGGCTAGTACTGTCATTCCCATTGTGTTTGATTGGATTACAGATGTTTTGTACGTGATATGAACCAATATTGGTAGGTAATATTGGATCTGCTTCGGGATTATAAATCTGAATTCAGCATAAAATTATATTTGTCGGGAAATTGGGGTAAAACGATGTAGCATGCGATCATGAACAATATCTGTAAATTATTATTTGAGGTTATATGCGAAACATAGAACTGTCTTGTTTAACCAAAATTGGTCCAAACACCGATCAGTAGAACTTTTTTTTCTGTAAATTCACGGAAGAAGATGACTGGGGGTAAAACAGAATACAGTTGTTTGCGGTCAATCTTATTAAAAACAATCCATTTATCTAACTTATGAGCATGTCAAGAATACCTTCCGATTGGTGGAATTGAATTTTTCCTGAGTTTCACAGTTAGTTTTCAAAGTAAAGTCAGATAAAAGAGGAATTGGAGCAAAACGGGCATGATAGTGAATTTTGCGGATCTTTTAACTATCATAAATCGATTCTACAGAAAAATTTGCATAAGAAATACAAATTTTGAAAATGATTGCTCATGTTTTCATAAAATTATTGAGCAAAGTCGCGATTTTGATCGTTTTTTCCCCACTGTGCGTCGGTTGTCGGTTACGTCACTTATACAATCATATCTCCGGAACCAAAAGTCTTAGCCATTTGATGTTCGAACTTGATCAATGGCCCGACAGTAGCTTTCAAACGTCGGTCGTCGGTTACGTCACTTATACAATCATATCTCCGGAACCAAAAGTCACAACCATTTGATCTTCGAACTTGATCAGTGGCCTGACAGTAGCTTTTGGACGAGCCCAAGTTTGTTAAAATCGGTTTAGCCATCTCTGAGAAAATTGAGCGCGTTAAAATACAACGCTTTTTGTCGGTTACGTCACTTATACAATCATATCTCCGGAACCAAAAGTCACAGCCATTTGATCTTCGAACTTGATGAATGTCCCGACAGTAGCTTTCAAACGAGCCCAAATTTGTTAAAATCGGTTCAGCCATCTCTGAGAAAATTGAGCGCGTTCAAATATCTTCTAAAAGTGCACACACAGACATTTTCCGACCTCGTCGAACTGAGTCGAATGGTATATAACACTATAGGTCTCCGAGGCTCCGTTCGAAAGTTGGTTTTTCCAGCAATTCTAATACCTTTCTATAGAGAAAGGGAAAAATCAACGGTGGAGAGCATTACACCAAATCAGCCGTTCTAATGGCTCTAAGAGTTTTCTGAATAACTATTAGGATTTGTTGTTCGCAAATCGAAAGGAAATATCCTCAGTTTAGTGCAAATCTAGAACAGTTTGGTTAGATTTGTGCACTTTTCGCTGTGTGAAATTCACAGTATTCGAGATCAAGTGAAGCCTTCTTTGTTTTTCGAAAAATGTGGAAAAGGGGATCGCTTGCATAATTCATACAATTGATCAACTAATTGATATTCGGAAGTGTTAAGGAACCTGTCAGTTGTTTTCGTATTCACGACATCCAGTTATGTCTCTGACATTACCCACCCGCCTTTTTTTAGCACAGACTTTGGTAAACATTCATTAATAAATATTCCGCTGTTCATCGATGTAGTTATGATGAAGCATGAACGGTAGCGAAATCGTACCGCAGACACAAACAGCTTGTTAAACCAAAGCTTTCTTCCTCTTCACGTCGTTCGACGTGAGTTGAGGCAGGGACAATGTCGGCCGCCAGATACCAACACTAAAGTGTAAGAGATTATACTTAAACCTTTTCATATATACCATGTGGTAAAGGAAGCGGGCTCTACTTTCGATTTATCCTCGAATTTCCTGATCGCTTTTCATATGGCTTTCTTGTTTGCTCTATATTCCATTACTCCATTTTCGCTATCTTCCTCAGTGACAGTTCGGATTCGACGTTGTTGTGCGACGACTGCACAAGTGGTGAGAAAAAGTGTAAATATAGAATAGGATACAACCAATAAAATTGATAGATTTTCAATTCTTGCGAAATAACAGCGGTTTTCGCCTGCATCCATACCTAATGGGATAGTCTTTATTCTTTATTTTCAAATGCCTAACACCGCATAATAGTGCGCTCTGATATCACCATAGAGTGGTATAACATTGATTTGAATGACCATAACACTAGTGCCCCCTGCGGTGGTAAGTGTTTGTCGCTTTCTCTCCTCATTGCGAAAGTTTTCACCGGACTTTTCGCTAAGCTACACTGCACCTGTTTAGTTAAACTGTGACGCCGAAAAACCGACGTGCGGTTTTTGAACAGCATTGTGTATTAGCCAGCATCGGGTGTGTTTTATTCATTTTCAACACCTGGCAAGCTGTATGTCGCACCTAGCGACACGAACAAAATTGAGAAAAATCAACAAAACGATGGTTGAAAACACGCGGGGATCGAATCGGGCCGGATTGTGTGAGCCAGCCTTGCCGCAGCCTGAGGTCACAAAAGCTACAGCACACCTGACCCAATCTGACCAGGATGGGAAAAAACCGATATCACATTGCGCGGTGACTAATATGGCTCCAACCGAAACCAAACACGGTGATTCCGCAAGTCAGTTCGATTTCATCAGTTAGTAGGGTGGTGATACTAATACTCATCTCAATTTTCAAACTCACTCATCAACAGATTTGATTTCAGAAATAGGAAATAAATTGTGAAACACTATCTCGGATTCTAAAGCTAATGTTTCAATTTCAGGAAGTTAGAACCTTCAATATATCATCGTCAAGTGCGTTGAAAAAGTATATATAACAATATTCACAACAAAACCTGTCCGAACTTCCGTTTTCGTCGCAAATAGAGATTTTTGTACATGACAAGCGCCGGTGATTTGTTTGCTGCACGCCGAGAAAAATATTGTAAAGGTAACTAAATCTTAATTTCACGCAACGATTTATTTTATTGAAATAGTGACAAAAGAAAATCTGGTTTAGAATAGCAAATATTGTTGCTTCCTACAAAACTAGATATTTGATTTTTCTCAGTGGATTAGATTGTTTCAATGAATATTTTGATAAAAATAACTAATATTTCACAGTAAAATTCAATTGAAAAATCATTTTAAAATGAACGAACCTCAGATAAAAGAAATATTCATAGTGCTTTAGATTTAGAAACTTGACAGTTGAAATAAATTGGAGGGTTTAAACCAAAAATATTTAGTATTTCTTCTTACGGTTTTCTTTATTAAAATCTTTTTACCTTTTTTTATATATATAAAAAATAGGTATGGAATTCGCTCAAACTTTAGAAAAATTTTCCGATGCCCGGAGGACCGAATGACATATACCAATCGATTCAGCTTGACGAACTGAGCAAATGTCCGTGTGTGTATGTGTGTGTGTCTGTATGTGTGTTGTCAACTAAGAGGTCGAGATCTCAGAGATGGCTTGGCCGATTTTGATCAAACTAGTCGCAAATGAAAGGTCTCCCCGTCACCCTAAACGCTATTGAATGGTTTTGAGATCGGATGTTTACTTTTTGAGTTATACGAAGTTTTATGTCAAAATTTTCAGTTTTTTGACAGTATCTGTCACAATTGACCTTGAAAACAGAATATGTTTCCGCACGGTAATAGCTATCCAACAAGCCATAGATTGTTAAAATCCGTCCATTTTTAACGGAGATATCGAAATTTTTGTGTAAACGACTTTCCCCCTATTCCAGCAGTAGGAGTTTTGAGCGCTGTATGACAAAGAAATGCTTGGGAGCAACGGAAAACACGATTTTCTATACTGTTACATACAATTGTTTCTAAGTACCAAAAAGACTGTGTACAGCATCCTTTTTCATGACATTTAGCCTCGGACCGATTTTAGCACGGCTCGTTTTTGGCAACACAATCGTTCGAATATGACACATATAAACCAGATGATGGCAGATTTTTTTTAATTATATTGTTTTAAACTACTTACAGCAATAAGTGCTGGAAGAACATAACATCCATATACCATTCGAATCAGTTCGTCGAGATTAACAAATGCGTGTGTGACAAATAATTTCACTAAATTTTCTCGGAAAATTTCTTTTCTACAAATTCAGATTTATGCGAAAAGTCGTATGCTCCCAAACAAAGTTCCTGAATTATGTTTGGTTCCGACCTCTGGTTCCGGAACTACAGGATGATATGTGAAACGAAATCAAAATTGTGTAACTCATTCTTCTCGTAAATGGCTGAACCGATCTAAGATTCAAATGAAATCTAAGAATTATCTAAGATTCAAATGAAAAGTTTCAAGATTCTATAAAACATCTTGCTCTTCAGTCAGATCCAACTTCCGGTTTCGGGGATACAGGGTGATTGGTATAAAAATGTCTATTCCACATAAATTAATCAGGTTTATCGGGTTAGTAGACTTGGATAGTTGATAAAAAAAATTAACTTTTTTCAGTTTTAGTGGTATTCAGTTATCGATTCAGAAGGCACCTAAAAATTTAATTCGTGCTATGATTCCTCAAAGATGTGTTCACTAATTTTCAAATATTTTGAAACAAATGTAAACTATACAGCTTCTCAGGTAAATTTATCTGACTTCGGCCATACCGATTTTAGAATTCCGGTTCCAGTATAAAATCGTTTCTCAAAGCTCAATCGCTTTCTCAAAAAAAGCCTAATCAAATTTCAAAAACAAAAATTCAAATTAAAATAAACTTATATACAAAATTTATTAATTTTATACATACATACATACAAAAATTAATTAATTTTATCCAATTATGACTTCCGGTTCTCGAATTACATGATGATGAATTTTTAAAATTCAAACCGATATAGAAGATGACAATCCCGAAAAACTTCAAAGTTGGGCTCAAAACTGTTGTAATTTATTCGTCATATGGCCATACGAATCGGTTTGGGTTATGCTGGTTCCTGAATACCGGCTCTGGAAGTACCTTAAATTACCGTAAACTCTAAAGTGGAACTTACATATCATGGCATGTTTAATCAATTATCACACTTCTAGATTCAAATTCGATCCGATTTGCAGTTTCGACATTATAGAGTAATGAGTGATTAAAATCTCAAATTGTCGCTTAAAACGACGATAATTAAAATAATGTCATGAGAACTAAAACACCGAAGAATATTCATGCAAAAAACACATGCGGATTGATAAAAAAAGGTATCATATCACTGCTAGGTGGATTAAACACGTTTTTTTATTTCTTTCGAAATAATTTGGAGGGTTGTTTTTGATATATATTTTTTTCGATTTATATATTTTTTAGCATTTCCATTTACTCACATTTGCAAAAATTTCAATTATTTACATACCACAATCAAGTCTTGGTATATCACTGACAAATGATTAGGTGTTCTTGCAGTTATGTAAAGATATAGATTTCCTGCATCAAACATTTTTTGTAAAAAAATCGTGTTATGTAATGTTATGCAAAACTTCAAGACAAAGCATTAAGCAGATAATATTTCACTTTTTGAAATGCGTACAAACTTTTCTGTTTATTCACGGTTGAAATAAATTGCTTCTGTTTATGAGAAATAAAACTGAAACGGGTCATTTCAACAATAATTTTTTGTTGTATCATTATAAAAATAAGATCATAGATAAAATGAACCAAACTTCTTCCTGCCATAAAATTAAAGCAGAGTTGAGTCAACATAGATATTACCAATAGAGTCAACTCAACTTTTGTCGATATGCAATACATAGGCAATTTATTTCAGCTGGAACTATTTTTTTCGTTTGTCTAAACAAAAATTTTGATTCGCTTCAAACAGCGGATCATTATTGATGTTGAAGAGAGAAAGTGGCTTAAAACAATCGTATTCTCGCTTCAAATTGACATAATTGAAGTAAAAAAAGGCGGGTGGGTAATGTCAGAGACATAACTAGATGACGTGAATACGAAAACTACTGGCACGCTTCCTTCAAACTTCCGAATATCAATTAGTGGATCGATTGTGAGAATTGTGCAAGCTCTTCACTACTAGAATTTTAAACGATGCACCTACACTAAAGTACGGATTAGTTCTATCAAACATTTTGACGTATAATTAGAAATTACGAAATAATTTGTTCTTCATAACAAAAAAAGAATACATACACGTTGTAAAACTTCTTTATTCAATATTCATACGAAACATTTGCTCTACTTTGATGCAAATGTAATGAACAATAAATATCTGACAACATTTGCACATTCTGAAAACAATAAAACACATTCATTGGCCCACAAAATCTAATTAAAAAAGAGCCGAGAAAAAAGAGAATACTAAATTTTCTGAACAGACTCTATCAAACTGTAAACCTTCACTAAACAAATTATAGTCACTTCCGATTTGCATATTTCAACAGATAAGTAACTCTAATAGTTCTTTATCATTTGGAGCCATTAGAAGGGTTGATTTTGCATAATGTTTCCCATCATTGTCCACTTTTCATTGTATTTTGCTCCAACGCAAACGACCAGCAGCAGTATGACCCAATTGTTTTTGTTTGAAACGAAACTGGATATGTGAACTTTTCGCAGCAGAATTGCTTCCTGTGCGAATTGATTCAATACTAAAGCTGTTTTGGTATAGGGTTTTCTTTTTACGTGAATTTGTTTGAGCTTCTTTACAAATGGGCGGTTTCAAAGGCTACAAAAATAGCAACATACATAGTATTTTTTTATTCAAAAATATACTATATTTTTAGGCACACTGCTTAAGCTCTAAGATGCCAAGGGTTTTTTTTTAATCTTAATTAACGACTAACTTGAAACTAGATTAGTATCATTAGATAATGTCGTATCGGGGTCTCGGATTCTCGAAAATTCAGCTATCAGCTGGCGATCGGCAGTGGCCGGTGAATTAAATATTGCATGAGTCTTCCAGATGGCGTTGGTAAATATCTATGTTGGCCGCATCCTTCGGTCCGTGTGGGTCCGCGGGAAACACCCCCAGGCTACGAAGGCCCGGCGGGTGGCCCGCATGCTGATCATCGACGGAATGCTGGTCATGTTACGGAAGAGAATGAAGGAGAAGTAAATATTGTGAAAAACGGGGTAAACAGGGATTGTGGGAAAGAAATGTCTAAAAACGATAGAGATCTAATTAGTTGCCATCGAGATGGTGAAGAGACGGTGGAAGAAGGAACGAAAAAGTTAGTGACAAAAAAAAAAAAGATCTTGTTAGTTTCAATGAAGATGGTGGACAGGGACGGGGATCGAGAGAATCGGGCGGATGTTAGTGTCGAACCTGTAGGTGGAGATTATACTTTCTGAGCGAGATATAACAGATTACACTTATATGTTAATGTGTGTGACGTACTGGTATACAAGAAGCATATAAGAGATATCCCGACTAGCCAACACATCTCGGACGGGAACTTCAGGTGGTCTACCTCGGGCCCTTAGGGAATCCTTTAATAAAAACCTGGCGTCACGATACTCCGTACACGTCCATATGACATGCTCGATGTCCTGATAACCGTCGACACAAGCGCAGAGACCGCTCTCCGCAAGTCCAATACGCTAAAGATGCGCGTTGAATGTGTAATGGTTTTACATGAGCCGAGACATCACACGAATGAAGTCACGACTCACGTTCATCTCCCTGAACCAAGGTTTTGTCGATACCCCCGGGATAGTGGAATGCAGCCACTGCCCCCAGTTCCCCATTGCTTCATGAAGTTTGCCAACTTTCGAGTGTACTCCGACGAGTAATACTAAAAATTCATTAAAGCAAGTTGGGTTTTCATGAATATCACTTTTCATTGCCCGGAATGGAACAATGCGATGGGACCCAGACTAAGGATATTAAATAAGACCGTCCAGATAAAGTTCTCAAGTGTTCCGTATTTTCCCCAGGAAATATGGGGGATACTTTCCTGTCTTCATTGCCCGGAAAGTTTTTATTGAGCTTAGACTGTCCGTGATAATGAAGTAATGGTCTTTGGGCAAGGTTTCAATTATCTCAAGGGTGTACTGAATAGCAGCTAATTCTGCGACGTAAACTGAAGCCGGATCACTGAGTTTGTACGAAGCGGTGATGTTCTGATTGAAGATTCCGAAGCCTGTGGACCTGTTGTGATCCGGGATTCCACGAATTTCTTCTCTCATGGATGTGTCGAAAAACACAGTAGAATTAGAAGTATCCAAGAAATGATCACGGTTGGGAAAAAAACGAAGAAGGATTAATATTGTGAGCCATGTAGTCAAAATACAAGGACATAAAACGGGTCTGAGAATTAACCTCGACAAGCCTCTCGAAGTTTTCAATCACCATCGGATTCAAGATATCGCATCGGATTAGCAGTCGATATGAGAGATCCCAAATCGGTTTTTCAGCGGTAAGACGCTCGCGAGCACTTCGAGACTCATCGTATGAGTTGCTTGCATGCAACCTAAGGCAATACGCAAACAACGATACTGAATTCTTTCCAGCTTGATGAAATGGGTGTTCGCCGCGGATCGGAAGCAGAAGTATCCGTATTCCATCACGGACAATCTCGTTGTTCGGTACAGCCTGATCAGGTCTCCTGGATGGCCACCCCACCATGATCCGGTTATTGTACGAAGAAAGTTGATTCTCTGTTGGCATTTTCGTTTCAGATACCTAATGTGACATCCCCAGGTGCCTTTAGAGTCGAACCAGACCCCGAGATATTTGAATGTGAAGACCTGAGCTATGGTTTCACCCCTTAGTTGAAGCTCTAGTTGTGCTGGTTCTCGCTTCCTTGAAAATACAAACAGCTCAGTTTTCTCCGTAGAGAACTCGATACCAAGTTGAAGAGCCCACGTGGACAAGTTGTGGAGTGTATCATGTAATGGTCCTTGGAGATCGGCAGCTTTGGGTCCTATAATGGACACCACGCTGTCGTCGGTAACTTACCGACTTAGCGTGCAAGATGTGTTGATATATTCATCGATATCTTTTACGTAAAAATTGTATAAGAGGTGGCTTATACATAGTTTTGTTTGATGTTTTGATAGAAACTATCAAAATGCTTTATTTCTGACATTCAAAAAGACCAAATTGTGGAATTCTTTACGATATTATACACTGTTCGGAGCGAATTTCGCACTGCGAAAAGTGCACAAAGCCAATGAAATTATTCTAAATTTGCACTAAATTCATGATTTTTATCGCTAATTTGCAAAGAAGCCATCTTTATAGTTCTTTAGATAACATATGGAGTCATTAGAAGGGCTGATTTTGCATAATGATCCCCATAGTTGTCCACTCTTCGTTGTATTTTGCTCCAATGCAAACAGCTTGCAGCTGGATGACGCAATCGATCTCCTTTGAAGGAAAACTGGCTCTGCGAACTTCCCACAATTGATTCAATACTGAACTGAAGTATTGATAATGGAACTGGAATTGAGCTCTGGACCTGAACCAACCGGAATGATACACTTGCTTTATTTTCTGCTCAGACAACTGCGCTGGCTGGAAAGAACGAAATATATCAAGTGTAAAACTTTTATACCTACCCAGGTATGAGAAAAATGTCATGAGTTTTCTTCTATGATACTCCTACCAAACAATTAAGAAAACTTTAATTTTGAATTAATTGTGATAATGTCATACAACTGAAAATATTATCATAAATTGGATCATGGATGTAACAAAAATAATGTTGATGCGTTAGATACAATAAGAGGTCTCTTTCAGAGGGTAAATTTTGAAAAGGTGCCCCATGGTAAAGTAGGTTGTATTCACTACAATAATCTACCAACTGTTTTGTTATTTTAAACAATCTCCATTTCTCTGCGTGTATGTTTGATGTCTGTTGTTATTGTTCACAATAGATTGGTATTTCCGACAAGCCTGATGTGAAAATTGCCCGGTTTTCCTTATCATACACGCAGGGAAAAAGGAGTGTAAAAATAACCAAATGTAAGTTTCACACAACGACTTTTTTATTCAAATAGTGACAAAATAATATCTGGTCTGATAATTCCGATAATTAATTTTTTGCAGTGGACTGATTTGTTTCAATCAATATTTTGATAAAAATAACAAATATTTTACTTGACAAACAATTTCGCAGAAAATTCAACAATTAGTTTTAAATGAAAGAACTGTAGATAATATCAGTAATTGTTGTTGTTTTATTTTGATTAATTTTTGTTTCCAAATTCTTGAAAGACAAGCTTTTGATTGACCTTTTGGCGCGAGACGATCGAATAATTCAAGATAGAGATTCTGCATCAAATATTTTATTGCAAAGAAAATGTTTTATGCAGTGTTATTCAATTTTCAAAAATATTACTAATTATTTATATATACGCTTGAATTGTTGCAGCTATATAATGCGTACAAAATTTATCCGTGGGAGAAAAAATGCTCTGCTTTATTTGCGATGCAGAACTACTCTTTTTATAAGAAATAAGACTAATACGATCCGTTTAAACAGTAATCTTAATTGCATCATAGCACAAATAAGACCGTAGATAAAATGAACCAACCAAACTAGTTATAAACGTATAGCAGGATTGGATCAACATGGATTTTATCGATAACATCAACTCAACTTTTGTTGACATGTAATAAATAATTAGTTTATTTCAACAATAAAATCAGCCGGAAAAAAATATTTTTTTCGTTTCAGTAGACCAAAATTTTGATTCAAATCAAACAGAAATCATTGTAGAAGTTGAAGGGAGAAAATGTTTCAAAAAATTATATTCTATTTTGAAATCAATATAAATCAAATTCAATCATCTACTAACTGCTCAGTTATTTTAAACATACTCCATTTCTCTGTGTGTAAATCTGCATGCGAATTGACAGTGATATCTACTTTTTGATAAACTGCTTTTATTGCTGATTAGCTTGAACGAACGATATAACGAGTCGCTTTAATCTGACATTTAGTATTAAAACTAACGGTATGGCTTGTATATAGTATTGCCCACAGGCTCGTACTTATGGAAATTGGAGATGTTGACTATTTTCAGCATGACTTAAAACACTTAATTTACATAAATTTCATCATAATAATCATAATTTCACCTTCATAAAGTGCAACTCGCCATTTTGGGTTTAATGGTGTCTTGATTTAACTTGGTTTTATATTGGAGCGACAAACCTGTTCCAAAAAACCCGTACGTAGAAATATCAAACAATATCGATAAACCAAAGCCAAATATAGGGCTATCTTAGGTTTTGAAATATCCTAAGAGGTCAATTTTCTGTATTCCTTAAGTCTATTATTATTATCCGTTAGTTTGACCTCGGCTTTAACCGTTTGGGCATTCGGCGAGAGAACCTTAAATCTATGTTTATGGTAATGTTTAGTTACCATATGATGAATTTTCACAAACCAAAGCTTTTCGAATGTAAACAAGATTTCAAACAATACACGGATAAAAATCCATTGCCGGTACCATAATTCTTAATAATAATTCTTAATCATGTTGAAAGCAAAGTCTTGACGTTACATTCCTTTTGTGGAATTTGGCCTTTCTGTTTCAACACACTTCGCAGCCGATTCTTAGCGTACAGAATCATTGCATGGCTAGTACTACGATCCTACTGACACCATGAATCCTTCCAGGTCGGGGCTCGAACACATGACAACTGGCTTTCGAGACCAGCGCCGTATGCACTGAACCGCCAACCCGGGTGCATCATCGTACCGGCAATGGATTTGTATCCGTGTAATCTTTGACTTCTACTCATCAAGGTAGTTTAAGTGCTCTGATAACCTTGTTCATCAGTCAATTCAATCCAATTTCTTGAAAGTACTTACCTTATGATAAAAAAAGAACCGGAATTTTCATTTTAAAATTCCCGCGCTTGTCCAATCGGTAAACTTTCATTCTCTCAACGTTGGCAACACTTTTATACACATTCTGTCAAATTTTGACGCATATCGTATGATTAGTTTTTGTTTGGCGTTTATACAAAGAAGTTGAAAAATTTTCGAGTGGCGATTTTTATAATGGATGAAAATTTAGAACAACGGCTCGCCTTCGAAGCGCCATTCGGTCGATTGATGTGCGGTTTCGACGTCATATTCATAGATCCACACCTCATCACCAGTTATGATGCATTCGATAAATGTGGGGTCACTATCTGCGTTGGAAATCATCTCTTTGGCCACATCAACACGACGCTGTTTTTGAATGAAATTCAGCTTTTTTGGCACCAGCCGAGAAGCGACGCGTTTCAAACCCAAAACATCAGTTAAAATGTGTTCGGCTGATCCATAGGAGATGCCCAATAACACAGCAATCTCTCTAATCGGTGCAGAACGATTTTGCAACACGATTTGCTTCGCCGATTCAATGTTTTCTTCAGTAACAGAGGTTGTTGGGCGGCCAGGGATCTCATCATGATCCAAGCTTGTATGACCACCTTTGAAGCGTTTATACCACTCTTATGCCAGTGTTTTTCCTAGACACGATTCACCAAAGGCTTTTTCTAACATTTTAAACGTTTCGGAGCGCTTAAATCCATTTGCAACACAAAATTTTATGCACGCACGTTGTTCTAAATTTTCATCCATTATAAAAATCGCCACACGAAAATTTTTCAACTTCTTTGTATAGACGCCAAACAAAAACTAATCGTACGATATGCTTAAAAATTTGACAGAATGTGTATAAAAGTGTTGCCAACGTTGAGAGAATTAAAGTTTACCGATTGGACAAGGGCGGGAATTTTAAAATGAAAATTCCGGTTCTTTTTTGATCATAAGGTATTATAAATAGCAAATACTTTTTCTATGTTCATTAGAGTTAAATGTTTTCGAGCCAACTAATTGTTAAATAATATAAATCTATTTCATATTACCTAGTTCAAATCAGTTCGAAATTACGGTAATTCCGAGCATACTTTGGTTATGATGTTTACGCTTGATGCCAAACCTAACCCAGTTTCCACCGTTTGTTTTAAGCCAGTTTCGAATCCAGTTTCAACGTAATTGAACTGAAAATCGAGTCATTTTATAACCTGATTCTTATATCGGGTTTGCTCACCCAACACAGTTTCAGTAAAAGTGTTTGTTTGATAAAACTACTCTGGGTTAGTTCAAGTTTTCACAAGCGAAAACAACATTAGCACTGCTTTGTTTGCAACCCCATCGTTCATCGGTGAACCAAAATGATTTCTGAGTTATTTCACCGAAATACTAGTACCTGTGTCTGTTACTATTTCGTGACATTAGTGGAAAATTTAATGATGTGTTAATTTCTTCACTATGAATCTAGAAAGCTGTATTTACAAGGGATTGCCTTTTTCGTGCTTAGATCACACAACCATTTTCACTTTTCTTAGCGTTTTGTTCTCGACTCGATTATGTTGATCTATTATGCCGCCTAGTAGTCCAACATAAACCGCTAAGCAGTCTGTTTCTGTTGGATAAACTGACGAGTAGAAGACGAAACGTAAGGTGACGTTTTACGCAATCTCACCCTAACTAACGTAATCATTATCGATACGAAAAAGCTTACACATAACATAGGATGAATGTGGCTTTTTGATTCTCGTGTACGATGTTCATCAAATATTCACATGAAACTTAGGAGCTTTGTTCGGTTAATGAAGAACAATCGATTGGTTTCACGTTTGATGTTGCACAGTAACGACTGATTTCTGTAAATAAATCATTGCGAATATGTATTACTTTCCTCGGAGTTCGATTGTGAAGATCTATTAATAATGGAACAATAACGTTCATCAAATCTACATTAATTGGTCAAGTAATATTCTTAGAATTTACACTAAATATTCAGTTGTAAATGAAAGGTTCTACAATGAAGATCTGTCAAGTCCAATGAGCTAATTTGATGTTGGAAATCAATGTCGTTGTAGTTAATAATGCGAGTACAAACATTGAAGCAGCTGAATCGAAAAATATCTCAATTATTATTAAGGAAACAGTATAGTGTATCAATAATATGCGAGGTCCGCATGGCTGCCTTCTGTGTTCTGATAACAAAAAGCTCGAATACAACATGATTAACAAAGCATTTAGATGACAATCTAGAAAATCTAGCCGACCGAGCTGTTGTTTGTGCTCCCTTCTCCTCTTGTTCGATGTCAATCAAATCAATTGCATTGGTTTAACTAGAGTATGAGATAGCATATCGTATTTTACTACCTGCAGTTAATCGAATGTGCCGTTGAAACAATTGCATTTAGACAGCAGTGTATGTGAATAATTGATCTGAGGAGTGTGACAACATGTTATTTGTTGAAGCAGGTAGGTAATGTACAAATATCGAATCGAAAATTTGTCTCCTATCAATCAGAATCCAGTTTTCATTCCCAAATTGTTTGGAACTGATTGAAATATTGGAATGAACTTTAAATTTTCGATAAGTTTCGAAATTTGTTATGCGAAAAACAACGAACGTTTTAGTGCAATAAAATTTAGAAGCCTAACAGTGTGTATTAGGTAGGTTGCGTATAATTATAAAGTGTAAGCGATATCCGGTATTGATTTTTCGATTGCACTATTGTATTCTGGGATAGTAAAATTTAATTACCTATACACAATAGAACTAAGTGATATGGTTATTTTGCGTCGAGCTAGAAAATGCTCGCTTCCTATCGGAGGGTTTTAAATGAATAAATAATCCTTATCTGTAATTTAGTTGTCAAGATGTGTGGCTGAATGCCAGGTTGACTCATGGTGTATCTCTACATCCTCTGGATGCTGATTGGGCACTTGTAACAGATTCACTGTCGTCACTAACTTATCAGGAAACTGTAACAATCGCAATATATATTGCAACATGTTGTAGAATCAGTGCATATCATATTGAAGATGGTAATTCACATTCCAATGGGATGGGAATACGACCGACGATAAATTCAGCTTTCGCCATAGAGTAAGTCCCAAATAAAATCTACTGTTGACTTCTCTGTTGCGTTCTATGACAAGGTGAACTGTTTGGTTAATGTTGACCCATTAAAAGCAGGTATTTACGATCAATTTATAATATTCAACAGCAATATATGATGTTACAACCTCTTAGACGGCTTGATGCCAACCATAACACACAGTTCGCATTCACATCGCATCCAAGTCAGTCGATATAACAAAACCGCTTACTTTCGGGCCGGAAGAATCCAAGTACAGTATTGTGTAGTGAACAATAGAATGACCTTGAAATGAGTGAACCAAACGAACAAATGCTACCGCCGACACGAAAGAATACAATTGTTTTTGACTTTAGGCAGTGCAAAATTCGACCTTCGATACGTGAACTTGAAGGTTTGCTTAAGGAACAGATGCATCTTGACATTAAACGTGTGCATTTACTTCAATGCAATAAGACGAATAATGTTGTTTACATCCAGTTTTATAAATAGTTGGATGCAATTCAATTCGCAAAAGACAACAACAATGTGCACTATGTGGAGCACGAGAACATTAAGTACAACATTCCAGTATATATGGAAGATAGTGCTATAGAAGTGCGTGTGCATGATCTTTCCTCAAGCGTCAACGATTCTTATATTCGCAAAACTATGTCCCAATACGGAGAGATTCTCTCTATCGAAAAAGAAAAGTGGAAGAACTTTTTCCCCGGTATTCTAAATGGCGTAAGTTTGTTACGTATACACTTGAAGAGGCCTATACTTTCTTATGTGATTTTCGGTCAAAATACAAGAATTCCGTGCAAATCACTTGTTACCTATGACAATCAGATGGCCACATGTCAATATTGCCAAAAAGCTGTTCACTATGGTAAGCCATGTGATAAACTGGACAAGGAGACAACCACACCAAAGGACAACGGTGCTTCCTTCACACCAACCCCAAGCAACCCCAGTACACCTGTGACAGCCACCAACAACAATGAAGCATCCCCTTCAACGAAACCATCAGTATCCCCTATAGAACAAAGTACACCAGCTGCAGTTAACAACTTACCCTCCAACCAACCAGCAACTGCAATCAATGTGCAACAAGGCGCATCTACAGCAACTCTCAACGAGCCCAAGACTACGATCAACAAGGACAACGAAAATAAAACGGAAATCACACACAACACCGACGATGAAGCAATGGATGATGAGATAAGCCGCGGACGAAGTGACCCCCGATCCTCGTTAGATGGAAATGGAAACTCATCTCCCACTTGAAAAAGGGTGACAACGAGATCCAATAGCAAAAAAAAAATTTTAAGTAACAAAAATGTAAGCCAATCGGCCACGTAAAGCTTTTACGCAAAAAGGCCAGAATAAAAAATTTATTACAAAAAAAACCCTAACACAGTTTTCACCCTAACTGCTGTCAAACCGTTTGTTTGAAGCTAGTTTTGACCCAAGTTTCAAGGTTGTTGAACTGAAATTCGAGTCAGTTTCTAACCTGGTTTTCATATCAGGTTTGCTCAAATCCCCGTTGCTAAGTGCGAGACCAACACAGTTTCGTGAAAAGTTTTTGTTTGTTTGATGAAACTACCCTGAGTCAGTATCAGTTTTCTCAAGCAAAAGCGACATGAGATAATGAGTTCAGTCTTTTACGAAAAATTCATATGTGTTGGAAGGACCCCACAATCTTCACTAAACCACCTAAGTTAGTCAACTGACAGCCGTTATTATGACATCAGTAGTGATGGTCGGACTTGACATATTAGGCAAACAGACGCTTGTACTTCTTGCTTGTGCGTTTTGATCAAAACAATTTCAATTGCATGGAAATCAACACGAAAGTTTTTTCTGATTTTTTTTTATGGTATCATAAATTGAAGAGCAGTCAGTGATATGCAGAGATGCCAAATCTGCCAATTTGTATGTAAATTCTCAAATGGTGCTTTTTAAAGATCGAAAATGTTCAAACTTTAACCGCCGGGCATCACCCCTTACCCATGTCCGGTTTAGCTCAAATTTTGCATGAGGACTTTTTTCGAGGTGCTTAAACTTTTGAACAATAGCGCTTTACAAAATTAGAGGTGATCCCAAAAGATTGGCTCCCATTAGAGTGGTAAAAATCAACGCGTTTTGTCGGTTACGTCACTTATACCATCATATCTTCGGAACCCAATGTCGCAATCTTTTGATCTTCGAACTTGATCAACGGCCTAATAGTAGCTTTCAAACGAGCCTAAGCTTGTTAAAATCGGTTCAGCCATCTCTGAGAAAATTGCGCGGTAAAAAAACAACGCGTTTTGTCAGTTACGTCACTTATACAATCATATCTCCGGAACCAAAAGTCACAGCCATTTGATCTTCGAACTTGATCAATGGCCTAATAGTAGCTTTCAAACGGGTCTAGACTTGTTAAAATCAATTCAGCCATCTCCGAGAAACTTGCGCGGTAAAAAAACAACACGTTTTGTCGGTTACGTCACTTATACCATCATATCTCCGGAACCAAAAGTCACAGCCATTTGATCTTCGAAGTTGATCAATGGCCGACAGTAGCTTTCAAACGAGCCTAAGATTGTTAAAATCGGTTCAGCCATCTTTGAGAAAATTGAGCGGTAAAAATATCTTCGAAAAGTGAACACATACACTCACACAGACATTTTCCGATCTCGTTGAACTGAGTCGAATGGTATATAACACTATGGGTCTCCGAGACTCCGTTCGAAAGTCGGGTTTTCCAGCTATTCTAATACCTTTCTATAGAGAAAGGCAAAAAATGGTTCTCTGGCTCTGTTAGACATGGCAACTCCAAACAAATAGTCCAAGGAAAATTAACTTTAATGCATTGATTATTGCCATTAAACGTTGCTTACAGGATAAGAAGGTAATAGATTCGACTTCAGTAACGTATTCAATCGAAGCTATTCGCGTATTCGAAGCTGGTGGAAGTCCGACCAAATCAACACCAAAGGCACCACCATCCAAATCATCGACCAAGAATGCCAAAGCGAAGTCACCATTAGACAATGAAGACTTTTGTCCAAAACGCATCCGGAAAGAAAAAAAATCGTTTTTTTCTCTGAAAGTCTTTACTTATATTTTTTATTTTTAACGAATTTCTTGGGGTGCCGGTAACCGAACACCTTTTTTGAAATGGCCATAATTTATTACTTTACTAAATTGATAACAAAGATTTTTTAATCAAATTAAACAACTTAGTTTCTTATCCAGTTGTTAGCTAAGGACTTTAGCTTTCCATTGATGTATATATGTCCGCATAATATGCACTTAGTCAGAAGTTATATGCTTAAAATAAAAGGGTTCCGGTAGCCGAGCACTCTCTCCTATCACAGATAACAGATATATAGACTCGAACTAAATTTTTAAAAAACCTGTGTAAGTTTCAAATTTGCTATACGTTGGAAACACTACTGCCATCTACTCGATTATTCGCCGCGATCTTTCAAAACGTACCACTACGTTTCGGAACGATAACAAAATACTCCTGCTTGTTTTAAAAATATTCCAACTACAACAATTTTAACAAGTGTCACATGATTTTCCTGAGATTTGAAAGGTAACTTTTTCCCATGACGCATAAACCACTCGAGAATTTGATAGGAATAAAATAAAAACAAACTTGTCATTTTAACCAACAGCAAAACAAAAATCTAGCGTGAAGTGAATGTTGCTTCCAAAATTGTGAATCATTCATTTGAAAGACCAAATCGTGGGGGCACCTCGTGTCGATCATGGTGACATCTGCAAGTGTTTCACCATGCAGATTGAGCAAATTTTACTCATATGTGAGCCTGTATATCTGTTTTCTGTGCCCCTACTATAATCTTTACTACATTTGTATAAGGGAAATGTGACTGGGGTTCATTTTTGAGTGAGCAAAAACAAAAAGAAGTTCCCATCACGATCTTTCGTCATTCCAATCCAAGCCAAAATCGAAAATCGGTATATATCTGTATCAATAGTGAATAATCGGCAATTTTTTTACAAGGTGAAATGCATTTACGCACAGAGTGTGGGAATTACTTCGGAGTGGAAGGCTATCGGTGCTCAAAGCACTCTTCCCGGCCTTATGCATCGCCATGGACGTCTGCATCGTTCTCTCCTACTTTTGGACCATTTATCTCTCGACTATAAGCCACTCGTTTCGCTCCAAAGAATAGACCAGGCGGATGACGAGGTCGGTCCGGCGATTCCGGTTGGAGCATAGCTTCCGGTTCGCTGGCGCCTCGACGACCCAGGGCTGGTCAACGTCACAAACTACTCGGCTAATCCCCGACGATGGATATAGCCTCTACCGACGAAAAAGTTTCCCGACGATGGTTCTTCCGATACCGAATCTCGTGTTTCGCCACACGTGACACAACGACTCGACTTCGATGCTGTGACTTCTACTCGGCTATTGCCGGCGAAGGATCTAACCTACACCGACGGAGAGTTCTCCGACAAAAAAAAAGTTCTCCCGACACCGACTATTTATGTTATGCCACCGGGACACTTGAAGGAGTGTCGAGGTCGATCCGGTGATTCCGGTTGGAGCATAGCTTCCGGTTCACTGGCGCCCCGACAACTCGACTTGGGTGCTGTGGCTTCTACTCGACTAGTCCCCGATGAAGGATCTAGCCTACACCGGTGAAGATTTCCCAGACGATGGAAGTTCTCCCGTAACCGTCGCTTCCGATACCCGTGAACAAATCGATCGGCAGGATGCCTGGGTCGCTCCAATGATTCTGGTTGGAGGATGGCTTCCGGTTCACTAGGACCCCGACGATTCATACCGGGGCTGCGTCGCAATCTATTTGTCTAATCCTCGGCGAAGGATATAGAATACATCGACGGAGAGTTCCCCGACAACGGAAAAACTCCCGAACCGACGCTTGTTCGCTGATCCCTCTTTAGCGCTCGCGGCTACCTGTTGTTTTGCGCTCCAATTCCACTGCAAGATGCCTGCGATCTGGGAGGTCGCGGTCGACACTATGTTCCAGTTCTCTCACTGTGGCACATCCTCTGGATTAGGTTATCAGGTGTAGTTTCTCTGTCACATACTTCCAGTAGACCATTCCTTTGGTTCGCAAAGCGGGGACAGCAAACAGGACGTGTTCTGCCATTTCAAGCTCGTTTGAGTAGCCAGGGCAAGCAGGAGATGCCGCGTGACCGAACGTGTGTTGGTACCACCTAAAACAATCGTGACCTATGAGGAACTGCGTCAGGCCGAAGTAGCCGTGGGGTCTGTCGATCCATCCGGAGACTATGGAATGAGCCGATGTGTCCACCTGCCCTTGGTTGAGCTGACCCATTTCCTTTGCCAATCGCGTAAGGAGGCAGCGTTGGCGTTCCAGTCCCTCTGCATGTCGTAACACTCCGCGTCCTCCTTGATGAGCAGTCCAATAGGCATCATGCACGCCACCTCGCAGGCTGCGTTTCCAGATACCGTACGGTACGCACTGATCACGGTACTTTAGGAGAGCGTATCTGTATTACAGTATAGAGGGCAAAAAACGGTATAAATACCAATAAATCGGTATACCGAGCAACGTTGGTTCTTGGCGTTGATCCCAACTGACAAACCACTGAATGGTATTTTTTACGCAATGGTAAGATGCTAAATCCAAACAAAATGAAACACTTGTGCTGTTTAAGAATTGGTAACAGACGTTTTCCCATGCATTTCAGCTAATAATTTTCGGGGTTGATTGTCCCAGTCAGGATGTAAATGTTACTCATCAAGCTACAGGAACAGATGACCATGATATTTACATCCCGACATCCCCGTCGACACATTTTGACACATTTCCATTTTTCATAACGTTCAAATAAGTCAAAATCAATCTTAGATGAAAATGAGCAAATAAGCGAATTAGCTTTCGGCGAAAGTCTGTTCGACGGAAGAATCAATTCGTCCAGATTAATTTCGCCGATTTTCCTTATCAAATAGATTTTACTTGCATTAACAGACAGGATCTTTTCGACGAAGACGTTCGATTTTGGTTTCATATAGATATGCTGGCAATCCAACATCGGATGCGCAGGTCAATGCATTACATCTGGCTTGGTTGACACGTTTTGCTCGCTTTTCCCCAATACTTATTTATATAGCATAGTGGAACCCGTTATGAGCGGTAGCGAGTCAGTCTATTAGTTACGACACCAATTGAATGATCCATTATTTGCTGATTAGTTTGCAAAACAAATGAAACGATAAAATTGACATCCTATATAAAAGTATTTTTTCTCATGAAAAGGGTTATTGTGCCAATGCAGATATGTCGATTTTCAATCGACAAATTGTGATGAAATCGAATATATTGTGCAATACTGTTGTTATAGTAACGCGAAAACTTGAAGTGATTGCACCTATTTTCATCTTACACTTAGTGTCAATGGAATGTGCAGAGACAGCAGATCTCACTCTAACTTATGGTTTGAGTATATGAGATGAATGGAGGTATGTACATTAACTCTAATCCGTGTTCCGACAAAATCTGGAATGTTGTTTAAATTTTCACGTGGTCGGTATTGTTTGCGTTTGAATGTTTTGCACCATGGTGATCCAAGAAAATAAGAAAAAAAAACAAGTACAATAAGGGGCACGTGAAACGTGAAGCACGGTGCAAAATTTAATGGCAGTTGAGTGCTGTTTCGCGAGATAGGCGAAACTGAAACTATTCACCGGGAGTTCTATAAGCGATAAACGAAGTAATAAAACGAAATTAAGCTTGCCAGTTTAATCACGTACGCGAAGCTCTAGGTTATTGCACTGGGTGTTCGATTTTATTTTTCAACACCCGGTAAACTTAATACTTTCGAATCGACAAGAACTAGGTACGGTTCGGCTATCGATGGTGACTGGAAAGATATTCCGACTATGCTACGTGCGGATTGGATCGACGCCGTCTTTTCTGATGAGTAGATTAGTTAGAAAAAGATTTCAAGAGTTGTTCAGTCGTGAAACAATCACTTCATTGAACCACGTTCGATTGGCATTGGTGCACGGAGAAGAATATAATTTTCGAGAGCGACGAATAAGATTGTTGCATTAAAGCAGATCGATTCAAAGCAAAATAGAGTCTCTGTTGACACAAGATCAAGAAAAATGTCAGGAAACAGATCGTAATTATGAGACGAAAGGCTTCAGTGTGTCAAATTTTTGGAGATTATGTTTGATTCGTATTATAGTTTTTTAAGGAAGAGAGACTTTTGTCGTATTAGAAAAAAATAGTTTTTGGAATCAGATATCCTGGATCAAAAGCCGGCCTTGACGGTAAAATTTTCGTGACATGTATATCAAAAGCAATATGTAACAAAGAATACTTGAACGAAAAAGTAAGAGCTAATTGAAATTTGAAATGCATTGGATTTTAAAGTGTGATTTGAAATCAACGCTTAATTTTACTTCAGAACATTCTTCACGACAGTATGACCCTTTGCTACGATTTCTGATCGGTATTATGCTGTCTCTAGCACATCTCATAAAGAACCTGAAAACATTCATGTCTTCATGCAAAATAATTCGAAAATTTTTGAACTACAAACATTTATTTCACTTTGTTTGTCACCACTGAATTCTACCAATCACTGTCACGTCACTACATTTTCACTAACTATGATGCGTTACAATGGAGATACGTATTTTGAATTACTTTTTATAATTTTCATCAGTGTATCAGTCTCATGAGTGTGTTAGTATGTATCAAACTTATGGATCAGGGTCATTTCGCCGAAAGCCATTTCACCGAAAGCCGTTTCGCCGAAAGTCATTTCTCCGAAAGGGTTATTTCGCCGAATGACATTTCGCCGAATGGGCCACTTCACCGAATGCCATTTCGCCAATGTTGACTAAAAAGTGAGACTGGTAAAAAATTCTATCAATAGGCGAACACAAAAGTTGAATTATTATAAAATTGATCGATACTTAGTTGAGAGCTTTTTCGACTTTTCCACAAGCACTTCAATCCTGCTGTCTCAGTGTAAAATGTGGTTGTAATTGCGACAGTATGTGACATCCATGTGAATCTTTTATGTTCTGGATTTTTGAGAAAACCACGAATCATTGAAGAATCTGTTCACTTAGCATGTAGACCTTCCAATATAAATTAATTTACCTGTTAAATTAGGAATAGAGGTACGTATGACCATAGAAGACTTTCTTAAAACATAACTATTTATCTATCGTGCGGGGGTCATTATGTCTCTCGATTCGACTAAAATTTTATCGAATTCGAACTCGAACATCGAGCTTCGTTCGACTTCACTCGAAGAAATATTAGATTACATCGAGACGTTTTGACATTATGAAACCAAAACAATCGAACTCGTGAACAACTGAACTCGATAAAAAATGGTCGAGTGCTTCATTGCTATCTATTTTGAATTTTCGAGTACGCTTCTTTTTATTTAAAGATAGTTATTGGTAGTATCAAAAATTTTCATAAATTTTTTTGATTATCTTTATTCTAATGCATTGTTTTATATATTTTGTGCGTTTGGTATATTATGTACAAGTCAGACTGTTCTAAAATCATATTAACTGAAAGCTGCATGGTATTTAATTAATATAAAAAAGTAAATCGAAACTCCAATAACTGTAGTTTGTAACAAATTTTTTGTTACTCAAACGAGTTGTGGAAAAAAGCGATGGAAAGTGGGAGATATTGAAAAAGATTTGCTAATGCGGAAAGTTGAAAATAGTAAAAAAGTTGATTGATTCAACAATTTGATTCATTTGAGTTACATTTAATGTTTTGCTTGAATATTTAGTTTGAACCAAATTCAATTGAATCTAAATTAGTTTATTGTTTTTTCTGAAATTATCCGTGGTATGTTTGATCAATATTAATCAAATAATCAATAATCTTTAAATGTCTTTAAATATCAATATAGAAAAATTGATATTGGATATTGTTTATACATCTGTAAAATTCTTAGTTTTTGGGGTTGGATTTAGAGATTAATTGGTAAATTATGGTCAAAATTGATCATATTTGTCAGCTTGCACATGTCGTATTATTCAATTATTCAAATAAAATTTGTGTCCAAACTATATCGAATTTTACGCTTGATGACAATACGGGAATGATGTTTTTATCCATATTTGTAAGGTCTATAGTCAGTAATCGTTTATACTCAAGTAAATTGAGATTTTTTTTTTCAAATATCTATTTGAATATTTCAAAAGCTTCACAGTCTCGCTATCTCGTGATAACACGTCAGTTTGACTCTTAAATAGTACCTAGATAGATTATAAATACTAAAATATGAATTGCATTTAAGAGCTAAGGTAATATGTCCTAATGAATATATTCTATAAAAATACTACAATGAAAGCTACCAAACCTAAAAATCTTCGATAACTAGACTTGCAACAATTCATAAAAATTTTTTAAAAGTTTATCTATAGATTGTGTACAAACACACGCTTTCTTTACTTTACTTTCTTTACTATTTCAAATTACTTTCTTTACTATTTCAATGGAGTGAAAACCGATTGGCTTCTCAATTGATTTAAAATTCAATTTCAGCAATGTCGTCATATTTTTTCAAGCAAAATTTCGTGGCACCTTACAACCTCAATATTACAAACATGTTTTGATCTTTTCAGTACTTGAACCTAATAAATACAATCGAGAATATCCAAACAATAATTGACATTTATGGGTTAGCCAAATTATGTGCTAGGGCACATAACTGTTTTTATTCTTTTTACGTTTCGCCTTTGACTCATCAGTGCAGAGTCTGCCGAGTTTAGCACTAAGCAGTTCAATTTGAACTGCTCTGCACTGATGAGTCAAAGACGAAACGTAAAAATAATAAATAATTGACTGTTTCATTATTTTCACGATTGCAATGTATACGGGTTTGTTTATTTTTATTTGAAAATTCGAAGCGCACCAGTCGAAATCTAGTAGTATTACTTATTATGTATCATTTTGGTGGAAGTCAAGACGAACAGCATAGAAAAAGAATCGTATGAATCTAAAGTCGAAGCTTAGAAACCTCGGGCTCCGGTACCGGAAGTACGTACAATGTACACACTTCGTTTTCCCATGGATGGCCTAACCGATCAGAGAACTGTTTCATTCTGTAGGTTATAGTAGTTAATGCACAAACAATCCCTTTGGTTTCTTTGAAGAAACGAATAAAAATATTTCAAATAGAATACTACAGTATTATATATGAGAATATGATTGATATAAGAAAGGCATCATTTCACCACTAGGTGGATTAAAAGAAGTTTTTTAATATTCTTATAAATTTCGAGTAAACAAATTCAAACAGCCAAAACCAAACATATTCTATAATTTTTGTTTGTTTCATCTTATCTTGAATATTTTGCGTTATAAATTAAAAATATTCGGTTTCATTTGATTTTTTTTTACATTTACATGTTATACGCCGGACGTCACCATAATTTTACTTGCAGTATAATGAAAAAAGCAAATATTTCGAAAAGATTCGACGTGACTGTATTTATATTATGTTTTATTACCTTTCTTAAAAAAAATTTGGCATAGAATTTGTCCTAGCATTAGAAATAATTTCCAAAGCGCCGAATGTCATATACCAATCGATTCATCTCGACGAACTAAGCTGTCTTTGTATGTACGTGTGAGTACATGTGTGTCAGAATGTGGGTGTTATTACCAAAGAGTTTGAGATTTCATAGATGACTGGGCCGATTTTGATAAAACTAGTAGCAAATAAAAGGACTCCGCGCCAGCCAGAACGCTAGTGAATGTTTTCGAAATCTGAAGTATACTTTAGCGGAACTTTACATACGATGTGTAAGTCCGTGAACCAATTTCGAATGAATGGACGTAATTATGTTTGGATTTTGTACAGTAAATTTCTCATCGTATGAATTTTGAACAATTTGACTGTTGAATTATGCTTGAATTCTTCGTCCGATTTCTTTTATTGTATTGGTTACAACAAAAATCCCATAATTATCAATAAATTGTTAAATTTTTTATAACAAGAATCATAGATAAAAGTTGTTTAGAACAAACCAAAAGCAAACCGTAGCAGTTTGTAAACACGCACGACTATCTCGACTGTTTGAAATAAATAATTTTTTTCTGTTGAAAACAATTGAATCTGCTTACTGTAAACTAAAGCATGATTGAACTAATGTTGGTTGTTTCAAGAAAACAGTTACTGAATCAAATCAGTTTTGTTGTTGTCACTATATCAATCAATAAAATCTTAGGAATTTGTCGATTTTTACAATGTTGTTTTTAGCTCGTACTACTTTGTTCCAAGGTAATTGGAATAGATTAGGTATATGTTTGGAGAAAATTCGACCTTAGGTACGAGAACTTGAAGGTTTGCTTAACGAGCAAATGCATCGTGACATTAAACGTTGCTTACATTCAGTTCTATAAAGTGTTGAATGCAATTCAATTCGCAAAAGACAATAACAATGCGCACTATGTGGAGCACGAAAACATTAAGTACAACATTCCAGTGTATATTGAAGATAGTGCTATAGAAGTGCGTGTGCGTGTCCAACCAACCAGCAACTGCAGCCAAGACGAGAATCAACAACTAGCAACGAACTCAAGACGGGAATCAACAACAATACCACCGATGCGGCAATGGATGACGAGACGAGACACGAACAAAGTGCCTCTCAATCCTCGCAGGAGGGAAATGGAAGCTCCTCTCCCCCTAGAAAAAGGGTGACAACGAGATCCAACACAAAGAAAAATTTTTTATTTAAAAAATCGGCTCAATCGGCCACATAAAGCTTGTACGCAAATAGGCCTGAATAAAAATATTTTTTAAATAAAAGAAACTAGTACGTACGACGATGGATATTCGGAAGTGTGAAAAAAGTATATCAGTTTTGTTCGTATTCACGTCATACAGATATGTCTCAGACATTACCCACCCGTCTTCTTGTAAAACAAAAAGTATTATGAACTAGTTTATTTAGGTCGTTGGTGCTTATATACAACTTATATATTTAGCTTAGTTGATTTTTATCAGTATCCAATGAAAAACAATCTGGAAAAAGACTGATGAATGAAATAGTAGAAATGTACAGCACAATACAAAAATTAACTTTATGTTTCATTAGATGTCAAATTATTAACAGTTAAGTTATCTATCATCTATTAAAATTTATCAGATAAAATAAGATAAAGTATATGTTTTCATAGTAACTTCACTGATAATATATTAGATTTTGATTTCGAAACAGACTCATGGTAAAGATTACTTCTTGCCATATGACAATCATCGACTGAGATCAGTATTTCAACTGATGTCATTGAAGTTTGCATCAGATTGAAAAATCCTCGAAGCAGCTGAGGACTTTTTCAGCCAATCTGAAATTAAAAGCACATAATATTATTTTTTATTTGTAAATAATATTATTCCACCCTTGTCTAAGACTCTTCAGTGCGTTAGAAGTTGAAATTGTACTGCTAGTGCAACTCAGTAGTTCTGCATTCAGCACAGTGCCTATTTAAAACTTGAAAATTTAACACCGGGGTAAAATAAAACTAAACAATAATAATAGTGCCTTAGACCAAACTAAAAAGAAGGTTTTGTTTTTTTACGTCTCGTTTTTATAGTACCCCGGTAACCAATAAGCACATGCTAATGTCGCATTATGACAGCAAATAATCGCCAATTGACATTTTAATCGCATTTGAGACTGAATTAAGGCAGACTTTGCAAAATATACGGCTGTTCATAGATAATGCTTATTTATGGCTAGTGTGCATTCTGAAAGCTGAATTCTGATTGGTTCATAACAGATGAGCTTTCAGATTGCAGATATAGAGCTTAACGCATTTTCGGTGCTCATAAAAGGCTATTTTAATGCCATTATTAGCGCTTATTGGTTACCTGGGTAGAGCTGTGCTGTAGTAAATTTGATCCAAAGATATTATATTACCGAGATATTCAGAACTCACATTTTACGAACAAAGCATAAACTACATACTTTTTCGCGAGCATATAACTTGTGCTAATAATTTGACAAATTTCGTATTTACCTTTCTTTACGTCTTAGACTCGTCAGTGCAGAGCAGTTCAAATTGAACTGCTTAGTGAAAAATTAAACAGTTCAACTTGAACAATTAAGCAGACGTAAAGTTAATGCTATTTGTAAAACACTTTTTAATTGGCTCCGAAGTGCCATGCCATTACTAAACGACTTCGGTGCCAATTAAAAAGTGTTTTGCTAATAGGATTAACTTGATTGAAAGTCATAAGCTGCAATATAACGTTGCAACTCTACTAATGAGATGACTATTGGTACCCTTTATTAACTTCAATGCTTTATTAGTATAGAATATCTACCACTCTCTCCTGGAAGAGTTCCATGTAATCAATCAAAAAACTATAATTCACACAAATCAACTAAATTCATCAACAAACTTATCCTGCATCATGGAATGAAGCTACTACGACTGGCATAGCTGGACGAAAATTGCACCTTTCTTAATCACTACAGCGCTCAATCGTAACCCCATAACAGACCGGAGAATTTTATGTTTCCCAGTAGACAGTTTTTCTAATCTGAGAGCAACGTTGTCAACTAGCAGTTAAAATATAGAACGCGGAATGGGCCCACATTCAATGTGGGGGTGGTTATAGCGTATCGTCACCGTGGGCGCCGTTTTGATGGATGGCATAGATAGCAATGGCCGGCTGGATTCCGTACACCCGAAACATCATAACAACCCATGCAAGCGAACTTACTCTTCTGATTCAAAGTACAGTCGAGTGTATTGGAAAGCTCACATGGGCACTCTGTCTGTTAGTGCTTAAGGCATCGAGTGATATGGAAACAATTTCTCGATTTCGTTATCTAAATTATATTCCGATTGGAAAACTTCAGCTATGGAAAATAATGATACGATGTTCTGGTGTTGTTTGAATTTTGTACTCATAATTAGGTTAATGAAGATTGCAATTATTTAGCTTGATATTCGAATGGTTAATACAGTCTTGCTTTTCATGTAGAGGGAAACTTCCTCTATTGGGCAATTTACACGTTACCTTACACGTGGCAAAATCAATACCGTATTGTGTTTTTCAGTCTAACATTAGTATGCAAAACATTGATATTATGACTGAATCGATGCCGATGTATGTCTAATTAGCTTACAATAACATCAACGACAAAAAAATTCTTCCTTTCTTGCCCCTTAAAATATTCATTTTTTTCATTGAGCTAATTTCAGATACAAATTTCCCTAAATTCAATACGGATCATTCGGAACCGAAGTTATCAGGATCAGTGCGGTAAAATTTCATTTTCAATCGTATAATATAAGATGAAAATGACATTTATGACCACTGACTGTCAGGAAATCCCTTCTCATTAATTTCAAATTGGTTGCCATACTCAAGTGAAGCTCCAAGAATTCATCGTCAATTGAATACTCGTACTTAAACATTTGAAGTTTTGCTTGCTCAGTTCCAAGAGCCAAGTAGTCAAGCTGCTTCATTGTCTTCGCTGTTGGTAGTGAACAAGCTCGAATGAATAGACATCTACATCAACTCAAAATTAGAAATTCTCACCGGCCAGAATTATAAATAGAAGGTGGCGGTTCGCATTTCAGTTTTCGATTATTACCAGCAAGTTTGAATCGATAATTTCCAACTGTTTGGAATGGAATGAGAAGAGCTCCAAAGTATTCGAAATGAAAACTGAAGGAAGCAACAATTAATTTATGTTTATTCAGTAATTTCAGCTATCATGATTGGTTTGCCTTTTCATCTATTATCTTGAACCAATTCGAACGTTTACATGAACCTTATTTGAAGACTCTATTGAGAGAAATATTTTGTTACTTCAACAGATCAACTGACGGTGGTTAAACTGAGCTTTGAATGGAAGAGAAACGAATGAAGAACTAAATGCTGCCAGTTCGGCATGGCAGGGAAGGTTGGGTGTTAGACTGTGAAGTTTAATCCAGTAGAATGATCGTCAGTGTGTTTCACATCCGGTTTCAATTGAATCGAATGAAGCTTACTGCAATGCTTAGGATCTATTCAGTTGCGTATTGTGTTTTTGCATCGATTATTTTTCATAAATTGTTATAGATATCGTTTTGTGATTCATTTAATCGTTGAAGTGACGGATAATATTATGTTGATAAGTAAAAGAGTTAAAAATACGATCAAATACCAGGTATACCGGAGAAAAATGCCATTGCTTTCTACATATCTTAACTACCTTTCTAACAATTTATGGATACTACGCCAATAGAAATGTTCGCCTTTTGAAGTAAGCCAATATTCAAGTTCTTCGTAGGAATCGAAGTGCTTCTCCGCCAATGCGTGACCCATCGATGAAAACAAATGGTAGTCAGAAGGTGCCAAGTCTGGTGAATATGAGAGGTGAAGTAGCAGCTCCCAGACAAGTGCTTTGATTGTATCCTGAACCGGTTTGGCTTTGAGCGCATATGCATTGTGGTGTAACAAAATTACTTTGCCATGTCTTCTGTGTTAATAGATTCGGCAGTTTTTAGAAGCTCGTGATACATCGCACCTTTCTAATCCCATCGAACACAGAGCATTGACTTCTTGTAAAACTGATTTTATTTTGCAGTCGATGTTGATTGGTGAGAGAGCGAATGAGAGGTACTCATGTGGGGGTCAGACTATACGGATTATATGGTGGATGAGGAAGCAATTCGAAGTGTAATTCGTTCAATTTAACTATCGACTTATAAATCGGTGGATTGTATAGGTGAAACAGCGGTTTTTTCTTCGACGTATGAGGCCATTTTCCTTGATTTTTGCATTTAAACGATCTAACAACGCTATGCAGTATTCGCTATTGATTGTTTTTCTTTTCTCAAGATAGTCGATGAAGATTATAGCATGTGCATCCAAAAATACTGATGCCATAACCTTCCCAGCGGATTGGTGTGTCTTTGGATGCTAAGGATGTGTGCAGTTGTCTAATGATATCGTTTTGATTCCGGAATGGAGTGAAGAATCCATGTTTAATCCATTGTCACATAACGACGCATGTTTACAAGTAATTACGACTCATTTATTACTTCTAAACATGACCAATCGCTACTCTCTATTATCAACACGTTGTTGTTTTTGATCTAGTAAAACCATTTGTAAAACAGCTCTCAAGGTCAAATGTACATGCATAATTGTAAATACACTATCTTAAGATATCTTTACGGCCTTTGCGGCCTCACGGAATTTCAATTCGAAGTTCCATTCGAGGAAAATTGAATGTTGCGGGCTATTGCAGTACTATGACGAGCATCTGAATGGCGAAACACAAGATACAGAGAACGGTACAGGAATCAATCTGGGTGCATGCTCAGCCGACGACAGATTTCCAGCCCCTGATCTGTCGGAGATAAGTGAGGAGATCGGCAAGCTGAGGAACAACAAAGCCGCGGGCAATGACCAGTTGCCAGGCGAGCTGCTCAAACATGGAGGAGAGGCGCTGGGTGATTTCTAGGATTTGAGAGGAGGAGATTCTACCGCAGGAATGGATGGATGGAGTTGTATGTCTCGTCTACAAAAAGGGCGATAAGCTGGATTGTTGCAATTACCGCGCAATCACATTGCTGAACGCCGCCTACAAGGTACTTTCCCAAATCCTTTGCCGTCGTCTATCACCAATAGCTAAGGAATTCGTAGGGCCGTACCAAGCGGGATTAACTGGAGCCCGCGCCACTACGGATCACATATTCGCGATAAGACAAGTACTCCAGAAGTGTCGTGAATACAACGTACCCACGCATCACCTATTCATTGACTTCAAAGCGGCATACGACACAATCGATCGAGAACAGCTATGGCAGATAATGCACGAATACGGTTCCCCGGATGCTACGTCCTAGTATCTGGGACGCTCTCGAGTCCCTTCGAATCTCGAAGAGGGCTACGTCAAGGTGATGGACTTTCTTGTATCTTGTTCAATATTGCCCTGGAAGGTGTGATTCGAAGAGCGAGGATCGACACGAGTGGCACGATCTTCCGAAAGTCCGTACAACTTTTTGGCTTCGCTGACGATATTGATATTGTGACACGTAACCTTGAGAAGATGACGGAAACCTACATCGGACTGAAAGCTGAAGCTAGGTGTATCGGACTGACCATAAATGCGTCAAAAACAAAATACATGAGAGGAAGAGGCTCTAGAGAAGAAACACTACGCCTCCCACCACGAATATTGATAGACGGAGACGATATCAAGGTGGTTGACGAGTTCGTGTATTTGGGCTCACTGATGACCGCCGATAATGACACCAGCAGAGAAATTCAGAGACGTATTTTGGCAGGGAATCGTGCGTACTTTGGACTCAGAAAAACCCTTCGATCGAGAAAAGTACGCCAACGCACGAAATTGACCATCTACAAAACGCTCATTAGACCGGTTGTTCTCTATGGCCACGAGACCTGGACTATGTTGGCAGAGGACCAACGCGCCCTCAGTGTTTTCGAAAGAAAGGTACTGAGGACCATCTATGGCGGAGTGCAGATGCTGACAGCTGCTAGGAGAACCACATATCGTACGCACAGCTAAAATCGGACGTCTACGATGGGCTGGGCATGTCATAAGGATGTCGGACGACAGCCCAGTGAAAATGGTTCTTGAATCTAATCCGACTGGTACAAGAAGAAGAGGAGCGCAACGGGCAAGGTGGATCGATCAAGTGGAAGGAGATCTCACAAGCATCCGTGCCTTGAGTGGCTGGTGACGAGCAGCCATGGACCGAGTTATGTGGAGACGTATGCTTGATACAGTAAAGGACACCCCAGGTCTATAGCTGTTAGGTAAGGTAAGGTAAGGGTTTTTGCTGGAGGTAGGCGGTCACATTGACAGAGTAACTATCAGAGCTGCGACTCACAGCACAAGTTTCCAAGACATGTGCAAAAGTAAAGCCCTCGTTAAATGTCTGTGACTTTTGGTTATACATATACGGTACAAGTGACGTAATCGACCAAATGCGTTTTTTGCGTTCAATTTTCTCTAAAATGACTGAACCGCTTTAAACAATCTTGGGTTCGTTTGAAAGCTGCTATAGATACAATAATCAAGTTCGACTTGGCTGTGACTTTTGGTTCCACGATACAAAGTTAATTTTGCACCAGAGTTTACATCCACGATCAGTTTATTATAACAGCATGTTATAATCAGTTTATTATATCAGATAATTTTATTGAAGATGACTGAACCAATTTTAACAATCTTGGGCTCGTTTGGGAGCTTCTATAAACACATTAATCAAGTTCGAAATCAAATGGCTGTGACGGTATAAGTTGCGTGACCGACAAAACGCGTTATAATTTTCGCGCTCTATTTTCTCGATAATGGCTGAACTAATTGCAGCAAAATTAAGCTCTTTTGAAATCTACTGTTGGACCATTGATTAAGTTCGATAAATCAAAGGGCTGTTCCTTTGTTTCCGGAGATATAATGGTATAAGTAACGTAACCGAAAAAGCGCACTGTTTTTTCACATTCAATTTTATTGAATATGGTTGAACCGATTACAACAAACTGTAGTTTGTTCCGAAGCCATTATCGGGTTATTGATCAAGTTTGAAGATCATATGTCTGTAATTTTTGGTTCTGGAATATGTGACATAAAAGCCGAAGCATGCTTTTGTGAACTACCCGAATCAATCTGAATAAATTGGTGTCAAAAATGAGCCCAAAGTAGTGTTAGAAATTATTTCAATAAAAAGGCAAAAAATATTTTAAATTAGACTGTATCGATAAAAGAGAAAGAGATTATCACACCACTTGGTGGATTAAGAATAGGTTTTTCATCAAGAAGTAATCTCTGAATAATCGAAACTTGATAAACGTCATATGGACTAACTAACTTCATAAACGTCATATGGATTCGACGATGATAAAGGTATGTGTGTGCCAGTCACACCAATTATTGAGTAGTGTGTTATATCCTCCCTGTAGAGAAAGGCGAAACTTTGCATGGATAATTTTGTTTCGTATAATGCTCTATGTTACAAAACGAACTACCTTTCTAAGGGTTATAAGACTATCAAAAGCAAGGTCAGAGAAGTGGAAACATAAAAAATTACGATGAACGTTCCATCTTTTCATGGAATGCTTGATAGTCCGCGAACTTTTCACCTCCTTGGTATTCGGAGTGTAAGTGTCTATGTACTTTTCACTCACAATATGTACTCCTATTGTACGCTAGAAACTGAGAAACTAAAACCGCAACGATGGTGTTCACGACTACCGTGAAAAAAAAAAACACAAAATAAAGTTGCGATAATAGAATGACTTTCCGGCAGCATCGTGGAGTGTCGCAAACAATTTGTCACCAAATAAAATTTAAAACAAATAATATGCTGCAACGCGAGATATTGTTTTGACAGCATGCTGTTGTAATAAACTGATCGGGGATGTAAACTCTGGTGCAAAATTAACTTTGTATCGTGTCGTAGTTGATCTGGTTTATTTTGCTCAATGAACGGAGTTAATCTAGTTAAAAGAGTGTCAGATAAACGAACTGTAAAACTGTATTATAAGTGTCAGCATGCTTTCTCTATCGTAGTCTGACGCGGTCGAAAAATCTTGATGTTTTTCGTCACAAAAAATCTGTTTTTTAAATCAATTTGCCTTCTCAAATTAACGTTATTCATACTGGATAATTGCAATAATGGCTACAAACAATTGCATTGGGTAATGAATTGTGATATAATGTAGTACATTACGCTATAGACGATTTTTTGGATGGCAGCAAGCTATTATACTATTATTTTGCATACAAAAATAATGGCTGGGGTGGTGCGCCGCGGCAAATAAGTCATTGTTGTGCAGCTTTTGAAATAAACAAACTTTCGTTGATTGGATGACATGAATTAAATTGATGTTAAAAGAGCTTTTCAATGCATGATCGTAGTTTTTCTCTTAAGATATAGTGAATAAAAGTTTTTGGGATGATATTTGATTGTATCCCGAAACCCAGTGTGGCAACAAACAAAAACAAAAGAAAAACAATAAAGTTCGTGATGAGATGCACATTCGGACAATCCCATCGACGATCATCTCGAATCGAACGTTGCATAGAACGAGAGCCGAAAAATCGCTGATTGCAATTTAGTGTACCACGTGAATGGCATCTATCGTTCAGTACGACAGCATCAATCCATTATCCGCTAGTGTTTTCGAATGGGAACCGTATTTGGCTTCGGATTTGGAACGGCACTTTTCGACAGCATCAATGACGTGTAGTGTTTTCCATTTCAGCAGCTTTGTGCTCTTGAAGGGAACTTTCCGTAGCAATCAGGCCAAATTCGCACTGACGAGAAAGTGTTAATTTGTCTCACTTGTTTTCGATGGCTTAGAGCTTGATCGCAGCAATAAATTTAATTTGAAAACTTTGTCCTACAACGGCCTGAGGCATTGCGTTACTTTCTGCCCCGGGTCAAGGCAACAAATTAGACGGACAATGTGAACCGGATCGATATTGTACCCTGGAGTTGTTTGGTTTGTGTAAGGTCATTAAACGAAACTGTGTCAAAAATTATCTTTTGCAATGAAGTTCAGCTATAGTTTCCTAAATTGTGTTTGTAGTTATTTTTACAATATGTTCACATTTATATTCACGGTAAGATATGTATAACAAAGTGGTATACGTTTGAAGATGCATCAATCAAGAATAGTTATCCGTCTCGTTTTTTTTCATCAAATTCATTGGGAAATTGGGGAAAATTTAAAAAGTTGTTTTGTATAAAATTTAAAATTTTACACCCAATGCATGTTAGACCTTCGACGATTGTTTGACGCATATCGAGTTATTCGATACTTTTTACTGGAGAAGAAAATATGAGTACAAGATCATTTAAAAAAAAAAACATTTGATGAGTAACGAGCCGTTTTGTGTGAAAATTTCATAAACATACTTGATCCGTGTGCTTCATTATTTCGAAAGTAGGTATGTTAAATGCGGTTAAGCCATCGATGAGAATAGTGATTGAGTTCCACTTGTAGTATTTCCGGGAACCAGGAAAGCCGAAATCGGTTTATTTGGACGTCTATTGACAACGACTACCGATTGGAATAGGTTTGAACCTGTTTTAGAATTATTTTTGTACGGTTTTTGCTTCGTTGCTTCACGTGACGGAATAATATATTTAACATTCTTCACCCTGTGATTCCGGAACCGGAAGTCTGATTCGGATGAAACTCAGAAATTTCGTATGGAACTATAAGACCTTTAATTAGAACTATATGAAAATAACTCAAGCCATCTCTGAGAAAACCTAGTCGGTTTTTGATGATGATGGTGATGGTCCCGCCTCATACCCCTACAAAGGTGTGGGCTGGACGATTTATCTAAATGATAATAAATATTGCATCACATATTTTAACCAGTTAACCAAATATAAAACGATCTGGTTAATCCAGCAGGTATAGATTCTCCTTCTAAAGTACAACTGAGAACAAGAAAACATTCAAATATTTCCGATTTATTATCCAGGGTTATTCAAGAAAATTTCCAACCCGGGAAGATCCTTGAACAAATCAGGAATCGAACCCGATATCTTTGTCGGTATCATACAGTAATTCACCTGGCCCTTCCCGCCGGACCAGTTCATCGCTACAAACATCAGCTACGATGGAGTAACGAGACTGCGGATGAGCAGAGCCAAGCCCAATTCCATCAACAACTTCCGATCCCTATTATTTCCGAAATATAATCAATAAATAATTCATCAAATCTTACAAAGTCAAGATTCGAACTCGACACGTAGAATGCTAAAGCTCTCAAACATAAAAGAGAACATATCCAGTTCCAGTCAAATTCAATTTCCAGATTGCCTCTATCTGATTTGCGCGCGCGAGGCTCATACTTTTGTAGACAACTCATTTTTTTTAACTAAACAAATTATTAAAAATCCATCATCATCATACGGAACATAACAACCTAATAAACAAAAATAAAATAAATACAATCTTCGTCATTTTAGACAGTTTTCGAAAAAAATAAATTGTACTAATTCATTAAAGATCTAATTACAAAATAGATTTTATGTGTGAAATACACAATTTTTTGAACTCCCTCAATGTTGCAGTCCGCTTGATTCGTCCTGGTATCGAATTGAAAAAACTAATCCCTTTATACAATAACGAGTTTTGCTATCTGGCTGACAAAAAGCTTGGTGTTCTCGCATCAGACGCGTGTCTAGTATTGTACCTATGCAAGTCACTTCCTCTTTCAATCCGATCACACAAATATCGAGGCAGCATTCCATTTAAGATTTTGAAAATGAACACCATTGTTAAAACTGTTTCACTGAAAGCCATTGTAATGCGTTCAATAGAATATTAGAGGAAGTATATCTATTACATTTCAAAATCAATCGCATGACCTTATTTTGCAATCGCTGGAGTCTAAATATTAGCGTGTTGTTAGCAAGGAACAGAATCGATGAGAAGAAGTCAACGTGAGGAGAGATTTTTAATTATACAGGAGAATTTTACTACTGATCGTTAAATCATTTTTCAGGCGGCATAATACACCGTACTTTTTGGCAACCTTCTTGATGATGTTGTTAACGTGAGATTTGAATGTTAGCTTTTCATCAATTATGACTCCAAGATACTTTAACTCTCTAACGCGATCAATAATTTCTCCATCAATTTCAATGTTGGCTTCACGTCCAGTGCTTAAAGAAGAAATAACCATATATTTAGTTTTTGCGACAGACCTTTCACTACCGATTGGAATAGGTTTGAACCTGTTTTAGAATTATTTTTGTACGGTTTTTGCTTCGTTGCTTCACGTGACGGAATAATATATTTAACATTCTTCACCCTGTGATTCCGGAACCGGAAGTCTGATTCGGATGAAACTCAGAAATTTCGTATGGAACTATAAGACCTTTAATTAGAACTATATGAAAATAACTCAAGCCATCTCTGAGAAAACCTAGTCGGTTTTTGATGATGATGGTGATGGTCCCGCCTCATACCCCTACAAAGGTGTGGGCTGGACGATTTATCTAAATGATAATAAATATTGCATCACATATTTTAACCAGTTAACCAAATATAAAACGATCTGGTTAATCCAGCAGGTATAGATTCTCCTTCTAAAGTACAACTGAGAACAAGAAAACATTCAAATATTTCCGATTTATTATCCAGGGTTATTCAAGAAAATTTCCAACCCGGGAAGATCCTTGAACAAATCAGGAATCGAACCCGATATCTTTGTCGGTATCATACAGTAATTCACCTGGCCCTTCCCGCCGGACCAGTTCATCGCTACAAACATCAGCTACGATGGAGTAACGAGACTGCGGATGAGCAGAGCCAAGCCCAATTCCATCAACAACTTCCGATCCCTATTATTTCCGAAATATAATCAATAAATAATTCATCAAATCTTACAAAGTCAAGATTCGAACTCGACACGTAGAATGCTAAAGCTCTCAAACATAAAAGAGAACATATCCAGTTCCAGTCAAATTCAATTTCCAGATTGCCTCTATCTGATTTGCGCGCGCGAGGCTCATACTTTTGTAGACAACTCATTTTTTTTAACTAAACAAATTATTAAAAATCCATCATCATCATACGGAACATAACAACCTAATAAACAAAAATAAAATAAATACAATCTTCGTCATTTTAGACAGTTTTCGAAAAAAATAAATTGTACTAATTCATTAAAGATCTAATTACAAAATAGATTTTATGTGTGAAATACACAATTTTTTGAACTCCCTCAATGTTGCAGTCCGCTTGATTCGTCCTGGTATCGAATTGAAAAAACTAATCCCTTTATACAATAACGAGTTTTGCTATCTGGCTGACAAAAAGCTTGGTGTTCTCGCATCAGACGCGTGTCTAGTATTGTACCTATGCAAGTCACTTCCTCTTTCAATCCGATCACACAAATATCGAGGCAGCATTCCATTTAAGATTTTGAAAATGAACACCATTGTTAAAACTGTTTCACTGAAAGCCATTGTAATGCGTTCAATAGAATATTAGAGGAAGTATATCTATTACATTTCAAAATCAATCGCATGACCTTATTTTGCAATCGCTGGAGTCTAAATATTAGCGTGTTGTTAGCAAGGAACAGAATCGATGAGAAGAAGTCAACGTGAGGAGAGATTTTTAATTATACAGGAGAATTTTACTACTGATCGTTAAATCATTTTTCAGGCGGCATAATACACCGTACTTTTTGGCAACCTTCTTGATGATGTTGTTAACGTGAGATTTGAATGTTAGCTTTTCATCAATTATGACTCCAAGATACTTCAACTCTCTAACGCGATCAATAATTTCTCCATCAATTTCAATGTTGGCTTCACGTCCAGTGCTTAAAGAAGAAATAACCATATATTTAGTTTTTGCGACATTCAGTTTTAATTGCTTGAATTTCAACCAATGAGCCAGAGAATGTAAGTATTCGTTCACATGTGCAACCGCTTCATCTAAATCCTTAGCTGTAATGAACAGAACAGTATCGTCCGCAAACAAATTTATTTCACAAAACCGTAAAACTCGCTTCATGTCATTTATGTACATAATGAATAAAATCGGACTTAAAACACTACCCTATGGCACACCAAGTGAATTACCCTAGAAACTAGACACAACATCGTTGAAAACAGTTCTCTGAGTTCTATCAAATAAATAGCTTTCAAACCAATTATATGTTACTCCTTCGATACCAAAGCGTTGTAGTGTTTGTAACAATATAGGTCTAGAAACTGTTTCGAAAGCGCGCTTGAGATCCAAGAACACTGCAAAAATAGTCTCTTTAATCTCGATTTTCTCCTTCCATTTTGCTAAAACCAGGTTTTAAACGGTTTCGCAAGAGTGACTTTTCCGATATCCCGATTGTTTCGGTATTAGCAAACTGTTAGAGTTTAAATAGTTAATCAGCTGATCTTTAACAACAAGTTCCAAATTTTTTTCCAACGTGTGCAACATGTTAATGGGACGGTACTCCTCGGCTTTATCCGTACCAGTTAAAGTAATTGCCTAATATTTCTATATGAGAAAAAAAAATTCTTCATAGCTTAAAGCTACAGTTTGTAACATTAGTTATTGCCATAAACTGTAAGAAAAAGTTAGAAGGGAGAGCTTGAACTTTATTAGACTACCCCCAACCAGTACAAAAGGCTCAAGTGGCACGTCTCCCACATAAATCAGAGATTGCGTTACTGCTGGGCAGTGTTTCTTAATCGAAGTCATAAAGGTCACACAAGTAATACTTAGCACGCTGAATAGTAGACAAGTGGTAATTGAGTTCGCAATGGCTAGTGCCCTGACCAGAATGCTACAGTTTTGTTAAGATATAGATCCGGTAAATAAGCTTTTGTTTGCACATAGCTTTCTCAGTTCCGCCAGTAAATGGCTTGTTTTAACGCTGCCCAAGAACGAATCTTCTGTTTTATCCAGCTAAACTCTTCGATTGGTGTTCGACAAGCGATCACAAGCCTCAACTTAGCATTATTTGAGCTAAGTGCTTTCAAAGTTGCTTGACTCTCCGAGCAGAAATAAGTTCGCTTACTACAGCTACTCTGTTGGAGAGCTGCCTATATTTTATAAAGAATAGCGAGAATTTCTGCATGAAGTACGGTGCAGAAACCACCCAGTAAATGAGATTACTCTAATCTCTTTTTATGACTGTAAATACCTGCACCGGTTCGACCCTCAAGCAAAGAACCGCCAGTTTAGTAAGATTTTTCGAGTTGTCACTCCATCCAGTCAGATAGCTGTTATGTACGCGTGAAAAAATGTGACATTAAAAGTTTGTAACGAGAAACTTCATGATAGCGTATGATAACAAGGAGCGAGAAAGTACTTTTGCATGTTTGCTAATGTAGATCAAAGTTTGGTAATACTAGTGTCTCGTTTTATAGGATTTTTCATTCCTGCAGGAGGTTAAGATGAACATTTAATAGTGGGATGTTTAGTAGTATCTCTAAGGCAGCAGTGAAGCATTAAAGAGCAATTCTTTTTGAACTACTTTGAAATTTTGAATGTTCTCATTCGGCTAAAATTTCGCCTAAGAATTCTTCATGGCCGAAAAGTACAGTTTGCAACATTAGTTTTTGCCATAAACAACAACTGTGGGCAAAAAGTAGTACTAACTTAGTCGCAACCACCGTATTCACCTGATTGAGCTCCTTTTGACTTCTGGCTATTCAGCAAACTCAAACGACCGCTCCGGGGAAACTGTTTTGAATCAATTGAAGACATCAAACGTGAATCGTTACACGCTTTGAAGGCTATTTCGGAAATTGACTTTAACTACTGTTTTGAGGATTGGAAAACATGTTGGCAAAAGTGTATTGGGGCCGGAAAGATTAGTTTCAGGGGGAAGAAATAGATTTGGAAGAATAAATAAAGATATTTAAAATTATGAACAAAGTGTTACTATTATTTGCCCAAACACAAATGTGTTAAAAAAAAAGTACGTATAATTGATAAACGAAATAAATTTGAAGTGAGATGCGGATAGAATCGTATTATAATCACTATTGTGAAAGAGCGAAAAGACTCTATACGAACATACTTTGAAACATTGTTTTATTGGACTGGCTACTTTTAGGCAAGTTGCAAATCACGATAAGTATTCTTTTAAAAATCGCCTCCGAATCGTGTGAAATGCGTCAAATGGCAGATTAGGCTCTTCATGTGGGTCCTAACATCTTCTACTGGCTTAGTCTTGATCTAAATTATATCACGTTAGATCGTTTTTTGGGCATGGTTTTTTACTCATTATCGGTTTTTGCTGAGTACTTCCAATCAATGCGATTAAGAATCTACGAACAGTTCAGTACGAAATACTCAAATTATCAGTTTTGCTTCTATTGAGCTTTGATCGTTTCTAAGTGTTAGTCTCATATCAAAGCTAATGAAGAGGAGAACGTTGAGTCTTAGTGGATGGGTTGGAAGATCAAATAACACCTTTTTTAGTGTTTTTTTGAAAACATTCAAATTTTCATTTCGTATGAAGTAAAACTCAACAGACCTTTCACGGTTGTCTTAAAAGGTTTATTAAACGACCAATCTGAAGACGGAATTAAGAAAGAATTAAAGGAATTGTTCGTTTTTTCCTTTTTAAAGTAATATGGAAAAAGGCGAATTGCATTAATTTATCATGCTCTGGATATCCCATGAACTTTATCCACTATAATCGACATGAAGTAAATAGTTTGAAACAATTTGCTAAAGTGAGGTTTACGCTCGAAATACATGTCATAGTCTAAAAATCTGTACTCAAATATAGTGGACCTTGCGTCTGCTCAACAGTTTAAGTTAAATTGTTAGGTGAACATGGCCATTTAATCTAAACTGCTATTGCACTGATGAGTTCAAGACGAAACGGGAAAGATAAAAAAGTTGATGTAATTCCCATTCTGAAAACTGATAAATTCCCCGCTGAATTACTCAGTCAACGAACAATTAGATATTTTTCTTCTATTAGTAAGCTTGTTGGTAAAGTAAAAATGATGTTTCATAAGACATAACGTTATAAAACAAGTTTCATATGGGAGCGAGTCATTCTGCCGAAAGCCATTTCGGCGAAAGTCGGACTATTTTGCATAAAAAGGCCTTTCTGCCAAAAGGAATATTTCGCCGAAAGGATAATTTCGAATACATTACATTATTAATTAGAATACTACAAGTTCTGGCTAATCGTCCAAAATATTTATTTGTTTTTGTATCTCCTGGATCATTATGTGGCGCAGCCACAGTTGTTAAGTTAAGTTAAAAGATGTTTTTAAAGTTAAGTTTGAAAGATGTTTTTAAACGATTTTTGCATTGAAAAACCCATGTCCGGTTTTTGCTCTCAATGTTTTTATCAGATTTTTTCATTCAAAAATACATAAACGGTTTTTCCAAACTAACTTGCACTTATCCGATTTTTGCTTTCAGCCGTTCATATGAGCTTAAAATTGCCCAAAATTATCTTAACTAAAAACGGCAAAAAATGGTGTAAGAAGGCTGTGTCCTTGACAAAAGAAAGGCATTATCACACCACTTGATGAATTAAGAATAGGATTTTACCTTAGATTCAAATAAAAGACCCAATAGTCTCACTATTTCAGAGACCGCTCTGCCAATTTTTACAAGCCTATGTCCAAATGGTTACAATCCCATAAAACATAATCATATTTTTTCCGGATGCGAGCTCCGGTTCCGGAATTGCAGTATAAACAACTCAATTTCATGAGCGTGTTTCTTTACATGACAATGCAAAATCGAGAAAAATACTTCCATTTCATTATTAGAGATTTCAGTTCTCAGTTTCAAAAGTACCTGAAAAGGTTATCGTGGGTTCTAAATCGGAAATCATTCACATTTCTCAGAAACGTGTAAAACCAACTTTTACAAACTTAGATTTAAATAGAAGTCAACACAAGTAACCAAAATGACGAATGCTAATTTTATAGATGCATATAAAGCAGATATAAGGCAAAAGTGTCTTATTTATGTCCTAAATGCTTATGTAACACGAATACGGGATTTGGTGGTTACTTAGGTATAGTGCCATAAATTGATGTAGAACTTTATCCGGATCCGTTTTCGGTTCAGGAATCACAGGGTGAATTGGTGATTGGAATTGCAACCCGTTATTTAGAGCGACAATGTATGAACCGGAAAAGTTCTTCTGAATCTAGATCAACATTGCTTCAATTTGTAGGCCAATGACCAAACGAACCGACTTCGGCTATACCGTTTCTCAGTTCCTTATTTTGGAAGTTCCGGAAGTTGTCTCAAAATCAGAACTCACTTCATTTTCTCATCGACGCCTAAACCGATTTTCAAGAAAAATCGTTGAAAATTTCAAATAGTCATTTAAAGTGACGACGCAAAAGCGTATAAATTCTTCTGAATATGGCTCAAAATTAATTACAAATTGAACGGACCTAATCTAGCAATGCCTGTATAAACTTTTATTCCTAATTCCAGATTCAAAGAGAAGTTCGTTAAAGAATCCCTTAGTAATATTGGAGGAAATATTAGCGGTATTAGAAAGGCATCATTACATCACAATGTCGATTTAAACAGGTTTTCCTTTCTCTATAGAAAGGTAATAGAATTGATGAAGAAACTGACTTTTGATCACGGCTCCCAAGACCCCTAGTGTTATATACCATTGGACGACTATCACACTACTAAGTGGATTAAGGATAGGTTTCTATATACGGCTTTGAAAAGTATATTTTTATTGTTGTTAAAGCAAATTCAGCAGTTAGAAGTTCTATATGGAAGATCTATAATAGAGCAGAAACTGGAACAAATGTATCCCTAGCAAGCCGTTCTAGTTTTATTTATTCGACCAGTTCTTCTGTCAAACTTAAAACTGGTCTACGATGCCGTTCTATTTTTTGTATATTTGGAACACGAGTAAAACACTGCTGGTGCTGCCAGTTTTTCTAGTTATAAAATTCAGATTTAAATTTTGTAACTGACATAAATTATGCATCTAGAACTAAAACATTCCTGAATATGCCTTTACACATCCAGTGAATGAAACAATAAAATAAACAATTTCTAGAATTACCCTATACCTGCAAAAAAAGGGTATCTCTAAATTACGAAATAATAGCAAAACATGCTTTTATTCAAAATTGAAGCATTATTTTGCCATTTCAATAATAAAATAATGCCTAAATTAGCAATGATAGTAAAACGAACCATTACTTTTGATATGTTTGCTATCGCTTTTGACTCGGGTAATCCTGGGAGGTAAACGTATCAGGCTATATAAAATGTAAGGCAAATTACTCATTTTCTTTTAGTTACTAAAGTAATGCTTTTTAGTTTTTTTGTAGAATTCAGAGTCCAAAATCATGAGATCATTTCGATCCGAATGCCCAGTGTTGAAAGATGTCAAGCTGAAACGTTACTCTTGATGAAATGTGTAAATCATATTTCAGAAACTTTCCTGGTAAAGTTTTTATAGGTAATCACCTGCTAAGTAGAGCTGCTACTTTAATTTATGACTTTTTCTTATGTTCCTATGTTTGTTCATGACTCTGCTTGTGGGGTGCTTCAAGAAAATCAACTATTACGAGTTATTCGCACTTACCATGTACAAGATAATATGAAAAGATTTTTTATCGTCGGTTTAGCACGTTTAACGATGCATGTGTTTCTTGCATGCCATTTGTTAGCGTATACAAGTTCCTGGAACTGAAGAGTGTTGAGAATGGATGATGCTGTTTGTTGGTTTGATTAGCTGAATTATGGCTTGCTGGGATTGTGTATAGCAACCATCACCATTGTGCAAATAGTACGATATGTAACCCACAAGGGTGCTCTCGAGGGTGTTTTTGTTTTATGTCGTTTTCGTTTTTAAATTGCACTACACCAGGGTAGCGAAAGCTGCACCTAAACCGTTCGTTTTTACCAATTGCACTACACCAGTGCTACACTTTTTCTGCACCGATACCACTGGTGTAGCACTCATCAAAAGTTTGGTGTAGCTCTGTGCAATGGAATCGTTTATTGTAGTCAATGGTTACTGTTTATGTTTTCGTCATTTTTGTTCGTTTATTCATGCCTCAGTGTAGCACTGCACCGGTGTAGTGCAAATTAAAAACGAAAACGCTATTAGACACTACTAACGACCTTCTAATAAAAAACGTCCAACGGAAGTCCTCTGTTGGTCCAATACGTTGAATCGTTGGTCCGATAAATGTCCAATAGAACTTCCAACGGGAGGCCAACACGGGAATTTCGTTTGCCGATTTTGAAACAGACCATTGAACCGGGTGCCATTATTTTCGTTCAAAAAAATCCGGCAAACAGAGGTCCATTGTTGAACCATTTTCAATATGAGGAGTTGGAGCCCCGTTGGACTAGTTTTACTGGAAAATTTTAGATGTTTCTAACAACATATATTCCAAATTTTAGCTGTTTCATAACTAAATGTTTCTAACTATATATAATTATGCCTTCATACATTTTATTTTTAGTTAAAGGACTGGATGCCCAACAAAATTGTAGAACATCTTATTCTTCATTCCTATAACACAATAATTTAGTTGTTGTTATCGTTTATTAGCGGCTTTAACCACGTTTGGATGACAATAATTTAGTCTTTTTTCTCCTCTTGAACAAGATGATCCATATTCTATCGTTGTTTGTGGGTTCACCAGTCATTAGTGACATAAAACGGATACTTGGTGGTGGTGAGCTCAATGCACTCGTGTTCTATATCACCATTCCAATCACCTTTTTTGTTTTATGGCCTCAGCAGTCCATAAATTAAGGGGAGCTTATTCTGATCTGTTCTTAAGCTATCGTCACTGCTGTGACGATAGCTTAAGAACAGATTGACCGATTGAAAATATTGGATTAAAGCGTATTAAATTTCGAAAATGTCTCGACTTGTGTCAAAAAGCTTATATTGTATCGCAGGCCATCTACTCTTACTGATGTATTGAAAAAGTGTACTAGTAACTGAAAAGTATGTTAGGTACAGGTCGAGTAGCTGGTATTCAATAGACCTCTTAGGATTAAAACCAGAGAGGGATAAACAGTACAAGAGGTTCTGTAGAACTAACAATGAGAGTCACTGGCGTGAATATAGGGTAAAGTGTTATAATATGCCCCCCCCTTAAGAAAGCATTGAGATATTTCCAAGTGTATTGATATATTTTCCTCGAGAATGTAAGTATTACATTGCAATACGGATGAGGAACATAATTTTCAATGACTCCAATAGAAAAGATGAGAATTGATTGATATAAACACATTTTCCAAAACGGCCACATTCTTAGTTTTTTTCGCTCGCCTCAGACATAATGCTCCAGCAGCCGTAAAATATGTCTCACAACAAATCAATGGTATGACACACAACAAAAGACATTTTATCCCACAACTATGATGCATTATGCTTCTTGAAATGTCCATAAAGTTACTGTTTTGAGATAATCAGTATGTCAAAGAAATGGCGGATAAAACATCTATTTAGTCGAAGCAATACTTTACATCGAAAAGCTGTCAAATGAAATTTTTAGTTTTTTCATACTTTCCTGCAAACGACAACCACCAAACTTGCATAGCAGAAAGATCCTACGAAAAGATAGTGTTAGTGATAAAACTTTGGTTCAGAAAAGTCTTCAATGCTTAAGAAAGGAAAGGGGGCATTTTGGCTAGCAAGGGCGCTTTCCAATGCACGAAATATTTATTCACGGGCCCTGAAGAAGACTAAATGTGAATATGTTCAGAGGAAAATCGATTAAAATAAAAAAAAAAAACAGCAAAGAGTTATGGAAAGTTCTTAAATAATTACTAAAACTTTCACATAGGTCAACAAAAACCTTAACATTCAATAGTATAGAAGAGCAAGAGCAAGTGATATCAAAAAAATTAAACAGTCTTTTCATGAAAAGTGTACAACAGATCAATCAAAGTATTGATTTGGTTGGTGAACCTGTTGAATTAACACAGCTAATTTATAGTTATTGTAGACTTGTTGAATTTCATCCAATCACTTTTGAGCCTTTGAGAGATATTTGTTTTAATTTAGGAAAACCGGCTGTTATAGACAATGTAAACTCAAAAGTGACACAATCGATCGAGAGCAGCTATGGCAGATAATGCACGAATACGGTTTCCCAGATAAATTGACGCGATTGATAGAGTGATGAGCTACGTCCGAGTATCTGGGACGCTCTCGAGTCCCTTCGAATCTCGGAGAGGGCTACGTCAAGGTGATGGACTTTCTTGTATCTTGTTCAATATTGCCCTGGAATGTGTGATTCGATGAGCGAGGATCGACACGAGTGGCACGATCTTCCGAAAGTCCGTACAACTTTTTGGCTTTTTTTATTTTTAGATAACTATTTATTGGAATATGAGTTAAAATTAAATTATTAAGATTTAAATTGGGTGTTCAGCCACAAGTGGTGACTTTTCAGCCCTGTTATATATATATATATATATATATATATATATATATATATATATATATATATATATATATATATATATATATATATATATATATATATATATATATATATATATATATATATATATATATATATATATATATATATATATATATATATATATATGATTTGGTTATTACCATGAAGACATCATTTGCTTCCGCAATTCTGAGATTTTTGTGTAGGGAAAATTCTAAACCTACTTGTATTGTGTAATGGGGAAAAGGAACTTATATACTAACTTACTAATTAATACAGAGAGCGAATCGATTCAATTGAAGATTGCATCGATTTTTGTCGGAATTTGCTTATAATATTATGTGACATTACATATAATGGTTCTATATTTGTGAGTCTGTGTAACTCATTTGTACTAATCCAGGGAGGACGCTTCAGAATCATTTTCAGAATTTTATTCTGAATCCTTTGAAGCGTTTTCTTCCTGGTGGAACAACAGCTTGACCGAATTGGTACTGCATAAAGCATGGCTGGTCTGAAAATTTGTTTATAAATTTACAACTTGTTTTTTAGACAGAGCTTATTTATTACACTTTGCCTGGATTCCTTCGATGTGATGCTTGAAAGTGAGTTTTTTGTCATACTTTAAACCTAAGTATTTAGCTTGATCAGACCATGTCAATTTCAAGCCATTCAATTTGAGAATGTGATTACTGTTTGGTTTAAGAAAAGAAGCTCTTGGCTTGTGAGGAAAGATAATTAATTGCGTTTTTGCTGCATTTGGTTTAATTTTCCATTTTGACAGATAATCACTGAAAATATTTAAACTTCTTTGTAGGCGACTGCAGATCACTCTTAGATTTCTACCTGTGGCTAACAGACTTGTGTCGTCACAGAATAACGATTTCTGACAACCAACGGGTAGATTTGGAAGATCAGAAGTGAAAATATTATACAAGATTGGAGCTACACTCGAACCCTGCGGAACACCGGCTCGTACGGGTAGCAATTCAGATTTACAATTCTGATAGCTAACCTGAAGAGTACGATCAGTTAAATAATTTTGAATCATTTTGATCAAATAAATGGGAAACTGGAAATCAGACATTTTTGCTATTAAACCTTTGTGCCAAACACTGTCGAATGCTTTTTCTATGTCTAGAAGAGCAACTCCAGTGGATAACCCAGAAGATTTATTTGCTTTTATCATGTTCGTTACTCTGACAAGTTGATGAGTAGTTGAATGTTCATGACGAAATCCAAACTGCTCTGGTAAAAAAATTGAATTCTCATTTATATGAGTCATCATTCTCAACAAGATAATTTTTTCAAAAAGTTTACTGATAGAAGAAAGTAAGCTAATTGGGCGATAACTTGATGTTTCTGCTGGGTTTTTATCAGGTTTTAGGATAGGAATTACTTTAGCGTTTTTCCATCTTTTTGGGAAGTAAGCTAATGAAAAACACTTGTTGAAAATTCTAACCAGGAGTCTCAAGGCAACATCGGGAAGATTTTTAATAAGAATATTAAAAATTCCATCATTACCAGGAGCCTTCATGTTTTTGAGTTTCCTAATAATTGATTTAATTTCATCAAAATTCGTCTCAATAATGTCATCGTGTGATAACACTTGGGTTGAAATATGATCATATTTCAGTGAAACTTCATTTTCAATAGGACTCACAACGTTTAAATTAAAATTGTGGACACTCTCGAACTGCTGAGCAAGTTTTTGAGCTTTTTCACCATTTGTAAGAAGTATTTGATTTCCTTCCTTGAGAGCAGGAATTGGTTTCTGAGGTTTCTTAAGAACCTTGGAAAGTTTCCAGAAAGGTTTAGAATATGGTTTAATTTGTTCAACTTCTTTAACGAAATTTTCATTTCGCAAAAGAGTAAATCTATGTTTAATTTCTTTTTGTAAATCCTTAACTATGTTTTTCATAGCAGGATCACGAGAACGTTGATATTGTCGTCGACGAACATTCTTCAACCGAATGAGCAGTTGAAGATTGTCATCGATGAAAGGAGAATTTAATTTAGTTTGAGCTTTGGGAACTGAAAGATTTCTAACTTCGATAATATAATGATTCAAATTATCAATTGCTGTGTCGATGTCCGCTGAATTTTCTAAAATAGTTTCATGATCCACATGGTTTTCAATGTGAGATCTGTAATCCAACCAATTAGCTCTATGATAGTTGAAAATAGAACTAATTGGATTAATTATAGCTTCGTTGGAAAGTCTGAATGTTACAGGAAGATGATCTGAGTCAAAGTCAGCATGTGTAATCGGTTCACTACAAATGTGACTTTGATCAGTTAGAACCAGATCAATTGTAGACGGGTTTTTCACGGAAGAGAAACAAGTAGGATTACTGGGATGAAGAACTGTGAAGTAACCAGCTGAGAGTTGATTATGAAGTATTTTACCATTACTGTTATTTTGCCTACAATTCCACTGGACATGCTTAGCATTTAAGTCCCCTATTACGAAAAATTTCGATCGATATCTTGTAAGTTTTTGCAAATCGCCTTTAAAGAAATTTAATTGTTCGCCGGTGCATTGGAATGGCAAATATGCTCCAGCGATGAAATAAATTCCATGAATGGTTTCAACTTCGATTCCCAAGCTTTCAATAACTTTAGTATTGAAAGAAGGTAAAATTCGATGTTTAATTTGCCGTTGGACAAAAATGGCAACTCCACCACCCATTCCAGTAAACCTGTCAAATCGATGAACCACATAATGTGGATTACTTTTCAATTTACATTTGGTTTAAGAAAAGTTTCTGTCACCATGGCAATATGAATTTTGTGAACTTTGAGAAAATTATAAAATTCATCTTCACTCGATTTCAAAGATCGAGCGTTCCAATTTAAAATATTCAAATAATTATTTAACATCACTGTTAAATTTTAAATTCATTATAATATTATTTGCAAATTTCCATCCGATTTGAAATGCTTCAAAAAGTGATGAAGTCGAATTCATTTGGATGATCATTTGAAAAAGTTGATCTTGTAGGTAGATCATTTTATTTTCAGTTATATCGCCTAAATCGACTTCATTTAAAGAAGCGAATGGCATTGAAGGAATATTTGTAGGTAGACTGCCATTAGAAGAAGATGATTTGGCCGGTCTACCTATTAATAAATTGTTTTCGTTAAAAGAAGAACTGCAAGGCGGTCCTGTGTTTTGATTATTTACATTAGAAGAAATAGGTGATAGATTTCTACCTAATATACCAGCATAACTGACATTAGAAGAAGATGATGACGAGGTCGATCTACCTGTCAATAAATTGTTTTCGTTAGAAGACGAATTGACAGGCGTACCTGTTTTTTGTTTCGAAGAAATCAGTGCCTTAAAAGAATTAGGCGTGGCATTTGTAACGGTTTTTTGATTTTCAGGTATGTTCTGTAAATTTAAGGTCGTTGATTTGACTTGTTGTCGAAGCGAACGAGCGTTTAAAATTTTTTCCCTGACAGGACATTTCAAATAATTGGATTTATGATTTCCATTGCAATTTGAACATGAAAATTTATCAGTGGTTTCATTCATTGGACAAACGTCTTTCGAATGCGATTTACCACAATTCTAACACCGTATATCCATATGACAATTTTTGGTTCCATGACCGAAGCCTTGGCAACGACGACATTGCGTTAAGTTTGCAATACGATTATGCCGTTTATAATGTTCCCAATGAATTTTAATGTGGGAAATGAAACGTACTTTTTCTAAAGTTTTCAAATTGTTTACATCACTTCGATTGAAGTGTATTAGGTAAAGTTCATGGGAAATTCCAGAGCGTGGTTTAGAAGTACCATTCGCTCTTTTTTTTCATAAGTATTACTTGGGAAGGGGCAAAACCAAGCAATTCTTTTAATTCATTTTTAATTTCATCAATACTTTGATCATTTGATAATCCTTTCAAGACAGCCTTGAAGGGTCTGTCTGATTTTATATCATATGAATAAAATTTATGAAGTTTCTCGGACAAATATCGAATAAGACGTTCGTAATCTTCCAATCCATCCACCAAGACTCGACATTCTCTTCTTCGTTCGATTTGAAATGAGACTTTTACTTCCGGGAGAAAAGTAGAAAGCTCAGTACGGAATGCTTTGAAGTCGGAAATCATCACCGTCACTGGTGGCATAGATTGTTGTGTCTTCCCAGAACGACAAGCGTCCATTTTGGGAATTTTTGAAGAATTTTCTTCTATGTCGCTACAATCGGATTCAGGAAGAATCTCGTAAATATTGTTAGACGGCATAGGATCAACGGAAGGGAAATCCGTCCGTTGTCTTTTATTTTTACATTCAGATTCTATAAGATCGTGAATGTTATTAGAAAAATGTTGAATAACGGATTGTGATTTATTCCGTATTGAATTATTTTTAGCCTTAGGCTTGTTGCCTTTCCGGTTGGACGCAGGCATTTTTGAAATTAATGAAATTTTAAATTAAATTAACTAGGCTAAATTAGTCTTCGATTAGACTCCTAGCTAGCCTTAAAAAAGGCTGATTAATTTCTTAGTCACTCTAATATCACTCTTTGTATCACTTAGTCACTCTAATATCACTCTTTGTATCACTTTGTCACTTAGTTAGTGATTCAGGTAGCCTTGAAAAAGACTGAAGCCTTGAATCAATGAAACTCTAGGTAGCCAGAAAAAAAATTCCAGGAGCCAAGAGCTATACGCGTGCGGTGCGAACGACTGTTCAACACCGACTGAACTTTTTGGCTTTGGTGACGATATTGATATTGTGACACGTAACCTTGAGAAGATGACGGAACCCTACATCGGACTGAAAGCTGAAGCTAGGCGTATCGGACTGGCCATAAATGCGTCGAAAACAAAATACATGAGAGGAAGAGGCTCTAGAGAAGAAACACTACGCCTCCCACCACGAATATTGATAGACGGAGACGATATCGAGGTGGTTGACGAGTTCGTGTATTTGGGCTCACTGGTGACCGCCGATAATGACACCAGCAGAGCAATTCATAGACGTATTTTGGCACGGAGTCGTGCGTACTTTGGACTCAGAAAAATCGAGAAAAGTACGCCACCGCACGAAATTGACCATCTACAAAACGCTCATTAGACCGGTTGTTCTCTATGGCCACGAGACCTGGACTATGTTGGCAGAGGACCAACGCGCCCTCAGTGTTGTCGAAAGAAGGGTACTGAGGACCATCTATGGCGGAGTGCAGATGGAAGACGGAACGTGGAGACGGCGTATGAATCACGAATCGCAACAGGTGCTAGGAGAACCACCTATCGTACGGACAGCTAAAATAGGACGTCTACGGTGGGCTGGGCATTTCATAAGGATGTCGGACGACAGCCCAGCGAAAATGGTTCTTGAATCTAATCCGACTGGTACAAGGTAGCAAGGTGGATCGATCAAGTGGAGGGTGTTCTCAGAAGCATCCGTGCCTTGAGTGGCTGGCGACGAGCAGCCCTGGACCGAGTTATGTGGAGACGTATGCTTGATACAGCAAAGGACACCCCAGGCCTATAGCTGTTAGGAAAGGTAAGTAAACTCAAAAGTGATAAAAGATTGCTTTCATTTTATCGGTCACTATCTGCTGGACTTGGTTAATGAATCGTTGTACACGGGGCACGTACCCGAAGTTTGGAAAGAATCGCTGGTGGTTCCTATCCCCAAGGTCACTGGAATGGGTAAAACCGAGAAGTACCGTCCCATTAACATGTTGCACACGTTAGAGAAAAAATTGGAACTTGTTGTTAAAGATCAGCTGATTAACTATTTGAACTCTAACAGTTAGTCTTACAAGCCAGTTGTCATATGTTCGAGCCCCGACCATGAAGAATTCATAGTGTCAGTAAGATCGTAGTACTGATTCTGTACTTGTCTGTTGCAACAGAAAGGCCAAATTTCACAAAAGGAATGTAATGCCTAGACTTTGCTTTACTCTAACAGTTTGCTAATACCGGAACAATCCGGCTATCGGAAGTGTCACTCTTGCGAAACCGCTTTAAACTTGGTTTAAGCAACTTGTAAACATTTGCTTAAACGATTTTAAAGTGGGGATTTCAGTGAATAGGAACGTAACGGTCAACCTATAAAATTAAAACTGCCGGATTGTCAAATGAAGACAATGACTATAAAAAAATGTCAGAGAAGTCACTAGTTGCCAAGCCATTTTTGATCGTTTCCACGTCGTGGTAAAGATTCAGAAGTTGGGAAAATGGGTTCCTCATGAACTGAACGATAACTGAAGGTAAACTAAAATACAATGAAAGATGCTCCGAATCGTGACGAGAGATGAGAAATGGATTTATTTTGAGAATTCCAAGCGCAGAAAATTATGCTGTTCATTTGGTGTGGTCGAAAAGCTGTCCTGTACTACAAACTTCTCGAACCAGGGGAAAATGTAAATACTAATCATTACCAACCAAAAATGATGCCACTGATTCTATTATTGCTGGTAAAATAACCAGACGTCTCCAGAAGAAAGTCATTTAGCACACTTATCACTTATCACACTTATCGAAAACGGTCAAAAACATCATTTTTGAACTCCGATAGGAACATTTGCCCCACATGCCTTGCTCTTCCGGCTATCATTTGTTTTCATCGATGTCTCACGCATTTACTAAGCAACCTAGATTTAGATGACCCATGCGCAAGGTCCCATTTTGGCGCACTCTCTCCAACATATCAGCCGGTATTTCACGAATAATACCACCGACCCATAATCCACACTAAAAAGTGACTTTTTTTTTAAGAAATTGGTAGCTCTTGAAATGCTGCTGTTTGCTTGTTGCCGTATCCATTCAACCAGAAGTGAGCTTCGTCGTTGAACAAATTGTTTTGATAAAAACGTGGATTATAACAGATCGGCTGAAAAGTTCGTATCGTTTCTATGAGAGGGCGCCACTAGAATTAAATCCATACCAGATGCGTGTATAAATTTGACAGCTGTCTGATTATTAGTTTGTGGATATTGCATTTTGAGTGAAGCTACTTTTGTTATTGTGAAAAAAATGGAAAAAAAGGAATTTCGTGTGTTGATGAAACACTACTTTTTGATGAAAAAAAGTGCCGCCGATACCAAAAAATGGCTTGATGAGTGTTATCCAGACTCTGCACCGGGCGAAGCAACAATTCGTAAGTGGTTTGCAAAATTTCGACCTGGTCATATGAGCTCCGAAGACGATGAACGCAGTGGAAGTCCAAAAGAGGCTGTTACCGATGAAAACGTGAAAAAATCCACAAAATGATTTTCAATGACCGTAAAGTGAAGTTGTTCGAGATAGCTGACACCCTAAAGATATCAAAGCAACGTGTTGGACATATTATTCACGAATATTTGGATATGAGAAAGCTTTGTGCAAAATGGGTGCCGCGTGAGCTCACAATCGATCAAAAACAACAACGAATTGATGATTCTGAGCAGTGTTTGGAGCTGTTATATCGAAATAAAACCGATTTTTTTCGTCGATATATAACAATGGACAAAACATGGCTCCATCACTTCACTCCGGAGTCCAATCGACAGTCAGCTGAGTGGACTACATGCGATGAACCGAACCCAAAGCGTGGAAAGACTCAACAATCGGCCGGTAAGGTTATGGCGTCTGTATTTTGGAATTCGCATGGTATAATTTTCATCGACTACCTTGAAAAGGGAAAAACCATCAACAGTGACTATTATATAGCGTTATTAGAGCGTTTGAAGGACGAAATTTCAAAAAAAAACGGCCTCATTTGAAGAAGAAAAAAGTTTTGTTTCATCAAGACAATGCACCGTGTCACAAGTCGATGAAAACCATGCTGAAATTGAACGAATTGGGCTTCGAATTGCTCGCTCATCCACAGTATTCTCCGGATTTGGCCCCCAGTGACTTTTTGCTGTTCACAGACCTCAAGAGAATGCTCGCTGGTAAAAAATTTAGAAGCAATGAAGAGGTAATCGCTGAAACTGAGGCCTATTTTGAGGCAAAGGACAAATCGTACTACAAAAATGGTATCGAAAAGTTGGAAGATCGCTATAATCGCTATATCGCCTCTGATGGCAATTATGTTGAATAAAAAAAACGAATTTTGGCAAAAAAATGTGTGTTTCTATTAAACGATACGAACTTTTCAACCGAACTGTTAATTGTGTTATAAGATTAATTAAAGATTGTTTATATCAAACTACTTCTAATCTCTAGTTAGTTTGATATAAAAAATCTATATTTACAGGGTCCGGCACTCGAAGTGTAACCAACTTCAGACCGCTCGCGCAGCTGATGCACGGGCACCAGCTCTCTAGAAATTTGCTAAATGACAGTTCGGAGTTGTATTGTTTACAAGCGCAAGAAAGCATTTTGCCAAAAGTGAACGCGAAAAAAAAATCTTGACTTGAGAGAGCGAAGGAGTTGCTTCGTTTGGCCGAAAGCGGTCGATTTCCGAACATTGTATTTTCTGACGAGAAAATTTTTCCAATTGAGCAATTCGTAAACTCTCAAAACGATAGGGTTTACTTGACCGACCGTTCATACGAGAATTTGAGTCATCGATTGGCCACCAGGAGGCAGCACCCGCAACAGATAATGGTTTGGGCCGCTGTAACCGCAGATGGGCGCTCTCCAATCGTTTTCATCGAGCCTGGCGTCAAGGTAAATGCGACATATTATCGGGAAAGTATTCTGGAGGTTGCTTTGAAGCCGTGGGCAGACAAACATTTCGGTGGCAGACCATGGACGTTTCAGCAGGACTCGGCACCGTCTCACAAAGCTCGAGTGAACCAAGAATGGCTGAAAAACAACGTTCCGAACTTCATCACGTCCACACAATGGCTCTCGAATTCACCAGATGCGAATCCAATGGATTATTCTCTTTGGGCCATTTTGGAGAGCAAAGTCCGAACTAAAAGGTACACCAGTCTCGAGGCGCTGAAAAAAGTTATTGTCCGCGAGTGGGCCTAAATACCTGCAAGTCACATTCGATTCGGCAACTTGCGATTCGTTTTTTGACCGTTTTTTGGCCATAGTCAAGGCAAAAGGTGGTCATATCGAGCAAAAGTGAATTGATTCTGAATTTTGTATTATTTTTACACATTTTGTACTTTGAATTAAGTAAAAGTAATTTTCCAAACTGAATTTATGGCCTTTTTAATTGGTTGCACTTCGAGTGCCGGACCCTGTATTTTTTAATCTATAGATATTAATATAAATAGCCCTGGTTTGGACGAATCTTCCACTTCGATGTTAAAACCAACTACATAGAAATGAAAATATAAGAAATGGTGGCTTGTTTTACCTTTTTTTATATATATAAAAAATAGGTATAGAATTCGCTCAAACTTTCGAAAAATTTTCCGAGGCCCAGAGGGCCGAATGTCATATACCAATCGATTCAGCTCAACGAACTGAGCAAATGTCTGTGTGTGTGTTCATGTGTGTGTGTCTGTATGTGTGTTGTCAACTAAGAGGTCGAGATCTCAGAGATGGATGGACCGATTTTGATCAAACTAGTCGCAAATGAAAGGTCTCCCCGTCACCCAAAACGCTATTGAATGGTTTTAAGATCGGATGTTTACTTTTTGAGTTATACGAAGTTTTATTTCAAAATTTTCAGTCCATTTTTAACGTCCATTTTAACGGAGATAAAATCCGTCCATTTTTAACGGAGATATCGAATTTTTTGTGTAAACGACTTTTCCCCCTATTCCAGCAGTAGGAGTTTTGAGCGCTGTATGACAAAGCAATGCTTGGGAACAACGTGAAACACGATTTTTTATACTGTTACATACAATTGTTTCTAAGTACCAAAAAGACTATGTAGAGCATCCTTTTTCATGACATTTAGCCTCGGACCTATTTTAACACGGCTCGTTTTTGGCAACATAATCGTTCGAATATGACATATATAAACCAGATGATGGCAGATTTTTTTTTAATTATATTGTTTTAAACTACTTACAGCAATAAATGCTGGAAGAACATAACATCCATATACCATTCGAATCAGTTCGTCGAGATCAGCAAATGCGTGTGTGACAAATAATTTCACTCAATTTTCTCTGAAAATTTCTTTTCTACAAATTCAGATTCATACGAAAATTCGTATGCTCCCAAACAAAGTTCCTGAATTATGTTTGGTTCCGACCTCTGGTTCCGGAACTACAGGATGATATATGAAACGAAATCAAAATTGTGTAACTCATTCTTCTCGTAGATGGCTGAACCGATCTAAGATTCAAATGAAATCTAAGAATCATCTAAGATGCAAATGAAAAGTTTCAAGATTCTTTAAAACATCTTGCTCTTCAGTCAGATCTAACTTCCGGTTTCGGATATACAGGGTGGTTAGTATAAAAATGTCTATTCCACATAAATTAATCAGGTTTACCGGGTTAGCAGATTTGGATAGTCGATAAAAAAAATTAACTTTTTTCAGTTTTAGTGGTATTCAGTTGTCGATTCAGAAGGCACCTAAAAATTTAATTCGTGCTATGATTTCTCAAAGATGTCTTCACTGATTTTCAAATATTTTGAAACAAATGTAAACTATACAGCTATTCTGGTGAATTTATCTGACTTCGGCCATACCGATTTTAGAATTCCGGTTCCAGTATAAAATCGTTTCTCAAAGCTCAATCGTTTTCTTAAAAAAGTCTAATCAAATTTCAGAAACAAAAATTCAAATTGAATTAAACTTATATACAAAATTAATTAGTTTTATACATACATACAAAAATTAATAAATTTTATCTAATTAAGCTTCAAAGTTGTACTCAAAACTGTAATTTATTCGTCATATGGCCATACGAATCGGTTTGGGTTATGCTGGTTCCTGAATACCGGCTCTGGAAGTACCTTAAATTACCGTAAACTCTAAAGTGGAATTTACATATCATGGCATGTTTAATCGATTATCACACTTCTAGATTTAAATTCGATTGTATTTACAGTTTCGACATTACAGAGTAATGAGTGATTACAATCTCAAATTGTCGCTTAAAACGACGGTCATTAAAATAATGTAATGAAAACTTAAACACCGAAGAATATTCATGCAAAAAACACATGCCGATTGATAAAAAAAAGGTATCATCACACTGCTAGGTGGATTAATCACGTTTTTTAGGTATAAACGGATATTTCGCAACCGTTGCTTTAGAGGATCGTAAGACTGTCAATTCTGATTGGTATATCAGCATTTGTTTGCCAGAAGTTTTTTCGTGAAATAAGGAAGTTAAGTTGTTCAATGAACTATTCAGTTACTGGATAGGAGAAAGCAACATTGGGCTTTCTTTTCTACGAAGTTTATGATACCACAAGTATAGCTATGTGAAAGTGAAACATTTAGCATTTAGCTAATCACTACAATGCCCGGTGTGGTTATTTCCAGTCTTTGCCGAAATTCGTGGAAAAGTAATTCCATTAAACCAACCATCAAAAATTAAAGCCAAATTAACTTCTGAAAAATTCATTGTCCTGCGTACCGGAACCGGGGCACAGTCATTGTCACGCGAAAATGTGACCTGCGCCCGACGAGAATGGACACAATTTATAACCTGGTGAGGAGACGCGGCAATTGCGAATAATGCAACCGAAAACATATCTACGGGGCGAATAAAGGCCGGAAGCATCTCGCATTTGTGTGATGTAAAAATTTTATGTTTTCAATTTATTCCGGATCATTTGGCTTTCCAGTTTAATTTATGAACATTTAACAAGTATGGCCGCGTGTCGTGCGGTGGTGACAAAAAATGCAGTAAAAATTATTCAACCCCGTTAAGAGATGCGATTTCATCTACTGCACTCGATGTTGGGTTGCATTTATCCAGTGACGACCACAGTCAGTCCAACGGAGAGATGTCGTACCGAAAAATTCGATGAATTCTTTGATATAATACAGCTAAGAGTTTTTTCGAAGCAAAACCCTTGCATATAACCAAGTATTCAATTCCACATAAAAAAAATGACACTCACTTTTTGGATCTTTTTTAAAATAAATTATTCTTTTCAAAATAATATTTTTCATTTCCAATTTAAGTTATTCCGTGCATGACAATTCCAGCAAACGGCAGTGCGCGTCAAAAACCCAGAAGCGCGGACGCATAAACGCTGGAAATCATAATGCATGGAAGCGAATAACGACCGTCAAGTATGCGTAGCAAATATAAATTCCTGCTTGGTGCACATTCGATCGAAAGTATTAAATTACGTCCGCGTGCATAAGCCCTTAGCATATACTGCGCTGGAGTGGTGCTCAACGGGTACGGAGTGCGTAATTGCTAGGGATGTAGGTTCTTTCTAGCGAGGAAATAATGCCAATATCTCTTCGCGGAGTTTTCGGGATGTATGCTTCAGCTGACACTGTGTTCAAAATAAAATGCATTTTATATTTGAAAAGCATAATTCCATTCGTCGATTCTAAACCACAATTTCTAGTTTTCGCTCAATATTCGAAGAACCAAGAACAAATACTCGTCTCGTCACAATTTGAATTTGTCTTGTATCGAACGAAGTTTAATCCAATTATATCAAAAATTCCAATGCACACAACTATATTATTATGTAGTCAAATGTAATTTGCTAACGTGTTCGGAGTCATGGTATTTAGTAACATCACACCTAAATTGTGTTGAACTTTTTTTGCAATTATAATTTTAGCGTCAGACTTCGTTAGCTAATGATTTTACACTATGTAATTATCAATTACAGAGATTCTTGAGTTTCGTGGGAGAATGTGCGAATTAATAATAATATCGCACACATTTGTAGATTTTGTAATATAAATTGGAAACATTTACATATTGATATCTGTTTGGAAAATATAATAAAAATATTGAGCATACAATTGAAAAATGATAGAATTATTATTAATCAAAAGCTGATCTCTTTATTTTTCTTCTTTGTTTTGTGAAGTACATCTCTATACAAAAACAAAGATGTGCTACACATAAAAAATTTTCCGTTAAAATATTATTGGTTGTTATTCTAAAATGCAAATGCAACACCTGTAACAGGCACGTAGCTAGACCCCCCTCTAGATGCGTGACATACCGCCCCCCACCACCCCCCCCCTCCTTCGCGCAAGGTGTCCAGGCCTGTCCAGAAAACGAAAAACTTTACAGATTGCAATTTACATACTATTTGTACATTTACAGATTTTGGTTTAGAAAAAACAATTTTGAAGCCATAACTGCGAAAGAAACCAAACAAAAGTTATGATATATTATGAATCTACTGAGTAGAATTAGTACTGAGCGCACTCACCATAGTTGGAGTCTGCAGATGAAAAAAGATATCCGCTTGAGACCGCGGATGCATACTCAGGACTAAAAACACGAACGCGAGCGCAGCAGGTTTGACTAGGCTGATACAGATTCGGTTACACTTCTGGTGTAGCTTGGTAAATGTAGACAAAACTTGTAGACGCCAGAGAACAGAATGATTATCCGACAATGTACTGAAGCTGAAACGAGTATTCCAAAACGGCCTAGGGAGACTCAATGTGTCGGACAAGTAAATGCACACTTGTACTATCTATCTCTAAAACCGAAAATTGAACCATCGACAGTAAGTATTACTGTGCATTATTGGACCGATTGAATACCGACAAAATTGACAATGTGCCGGTACATAAGAGCATCCCTACCATCAACGATTTAGAGTTCCAATGGCTTCCCCATCCATCTTATTCACCCAATTTGGATTCCTCGAACTATCACGATCTCCTTGTGCTTAGTTGTTCAAAAATATCATGAAATCGAAGTGCGTTTCATTTTGGAGCTTTCGATCGCTACTTTCTGAACCTAAAATAGGGAACCGTCGAATAATTCTGAGGAACGTTAAGAATCCTCTTTCTATTCCTCACGATTCGACACAAGGGAACTATCTCGGACCTCTAATTTTCCTGCTATTAATGAATGATCGCATCAACGCAAGCGTTGTTGATTGTGATGGTCTACAAATGGACATTGAGAGGGTCTTACACATGTGTAACCGAAACGGCATCGAGAATGTTTTTGTTACTGCGTAAGCTGTTTTGTAACTCATCAAATGCAACACTCAAGAATTTGAGGATGTGTCTTTTTTCTAGAATGTTTAGATTGCACTAGTACGCAGTATTTTTGAAAGGGTGCGAAAGTCAAAAGTGTTTCGTCCTTTTGCTCTTTGAAGACTATCTGGGTTAAATCGGCTTCAATTACTATGCTAACAGAATCACATGTGCTCTCATTAACCAACTAGCTTATCTTACTTAACAGCTATAGTCCTGGGGTGTTCTTTGTTGTATCAAGCGGACGATTCCATGGCTGTTCCACTTGATCGGATCGCTGCGCTCCTGTTCTTCTTGCCCCTGCTGGATTAGACTCAAGAACCATATTAACCAGAGTGTTGTTCGACATCCTAACGACTTACATTTGCACTTCACCATAGATGGTCCGCAGTACTTTTCTTTCGAAAACACTAAGGTCTCGTTGGTCCTCTGCAAACATAGCCCAGGTCTCGTGGCTATTCAGTTTTGTGGTTAATTTCCTGCATGAAAAGAGCGTACGATTTCCGGCCCAAATACGTCTATGAATTTCTCTGCTGGTTTCATTACTGGTTGTCAGCAGTGAGCCCAAATACACGGACACTGGTGCCAAGTCACTACTTTAATCTCCAATATTGGATATAGATAAGACCGACGAAAAATTACCTGACGAACGAAGCTCTCCCGACATTTCTTGGTACGCTACACGGAGTGCGAAAAAGAGAAGGCTGATCCAGTGATTCTTGTTGGAGCATGGCTTCTGGTTCACTGATGTTGAGACGACTACTCGATTTATATCCGACGATAGGTCTAGAATTCATCGACGGAAAGTTCTTCAACGATGTTAGTACTCTCAAAACAGACGCTTCTGATACACGTCTACGACTCTACCAAAAGGTGCCGGGGACGATCTAGCTTCTATTCCCCGACGGTGTATCTAAACCAAACCGACAAAGCGTTCCCAGACTACGAGAGTTTTCTCAAATCGACGCTTGTTCACTGATCCCATCTCATGTTTACTGCATTCCAAGTGTCGATGTTATCCGAAAATCAAAGCCTTGGGATTATATTACTTTCTGTTTCAACAGACTTCGCAGCCGATTCCAATCCACTCGAAATAGACACTTGAGGAAGTAGTCGTGTTCTGACAGGAATTGTGTTATTTTCGAGTTCATCTTTCCATTCGAAATGGCTTCTCGTAGGTTCCAATTTGAAAACTGTTTTAGTTCATAGTAATGCGATAATGCATTTTTAATAATTGTGGGAACTATTGACATCTTTTTCTTGACTCTTCAATGAAAACATAGGCCTTGGTTAACGGATCAACGAATTAGAATCATTTTCAACTCAATTCTGAAGATTCTCAACGATTTTACATCGTTACTTGAAGTGACGCACAGTGGTTCGAATCAATGAAAACGTGGACATAAATCAGTAGCTGCCAAACCGTTCTTTTAATGCATATAGTTGCTTTGAAGAAATTATTTACAAATATATACCGCGTAATTTGATCCTATCATTAATTGTTCATGGCCTACTTTGACAAAAAATGTAACCATAACTTTTGTTTTCTGAATAGATAGACATTTTTTTTCTTCTACAAAGTTTTAGAACTATTAAAAATAATTTACTTTGTCAAATATACCAAAAGTCTAGGTCGCACCGTTTCGGATATACAAAGCGTTTTTATGGCAACCCCCTTAAAATCAGTTTTTTATTCATAAATTGTTTCGAGTTATTTTGTTATGCATACTTTGTTTGGAATAATTGTAGAATTTATAAAATCGCATATTTTTGTTGAAGATAGTGCATAGGTTTGTTCTTTCTTGGCAAAGTTATGCAACATTTTACCTTTTTTTTACCTAGGATAAAACCTTGCACCGAAGCGAAATATGCAACTTTATGCAGCTGATTTTTACAAAATTTGTAGGAACAGATGTGCCCAATATCATAAAAAAAATCTAAGTGGAACTCGGTGGAACTTTTTTTAGGTCTTTTCAAAGTTAGTTTTAATTACTGAATTATGGCAACCCCCTTAAAACTAGTTTTCTAATCATAACTTGTTTCGAGTTATTTTTTTATGCATACTTCGTTTGGAATAATTGTAGAAAACATAAAATTTCATAATTTTGTTGAAGCTAATGCATAAGTTTATTATTTTCTGGAAAATTTATGTATAATTTTACTTCTTACCTAGAAAACCTTGTGCCGAAGCGAAACATGCAACTTAATGCAGCAAACTTTCATAATACTTATATGAGAACATGTACCTGCGCCCTCTGTTTCTTAACCATTCATGGTTTCAGCATGGCCATAGTGAAAATGAGTCACACGAATATTACTCAAGATATTCTCATTGGAAAATAAATTTGTTAAGGTACATGTTCTCCTATAAGTATTATATAAGTTTGCTGCATTAAGTTGCATATTTCGCTTCGGCACAAGGTTTTCTAGGTAAGAAGTAAAATTATGCATAAATTTTCCAGAAAATAATAAACTTATACATTAGCTTCTACAAAATTATGAAATTTTATGTTTTCTACAATTATTCCAAACGAAGTATGCATAAAAAAATAACACGAAACAAGTTATGACTAGAAAACTAGTTTTAAGGGGGTTGCCATAATTCAGTAATTAAAACTAACTTTGAAAAGACCTAAAAAAAAAGTTCCACCGAGTTCCACTTAGATTTTTTTTATGATATTGGGCACATCTTTTCCTACAAATTTTGTAAAAATCAGCTGCTTAAAGTTGCATATTTCGCTTCGGTGCAAGGTTTTATCCTAGGTAAAAAAAAGGTAAAATGTTGCATAACTTTGCCAGGAAAGATCAAACCTATGCACTATCTTCAACAAAAATATGCGATTTTATAAATTCTACAATTATTCCAAACAAAGTATGCATAACAAAATAACTCGAAACAATTTATGAATAAAAAACTAATTTTAAGGAGGTTGCCATAAAAACGCTTTGTATATCCGAAACGGTGCGACCTAGACTTTTGGTATATTTAACAAAGTAAATTATTTTTAATACTTCTAAAACTTTGTAGAAGAAAAAAAATTTCTATCTCTTCAGAAAAAAAAGTTATGGTTACATTTTTTGTCAAAGTAGGCCATGAACAATTAATGATAGGATCAAATTACGCGGTATATATTTGTAAATAATTTCTTCAAAGCAACTATATGCATTAAAAGAACGGTTTGGCAGCTACTGATTTATGTCCACGTTTTTATTGATTCGAACCACTGTGTGACGGTGTGAAATTTTGAATACTCATCACCTTATATTTCTTGAACTGAAGGTCGGAACCCCGATGAAGTCAATAGAATCTACTGGTACCACAAGCTTTTTCTTAGATTGTGAAAATCGATTAAGTCATCTCGGAGAAATCGATTTATGATTTTCGTTTTATTTTGAAATTTTTGACATACAATTCTGACACTTCCGAGATCGGAATTCGGGAGCAAATATAACTGAATTCGGTTTGATAGGCTTTCAACTAACAAATTGGAATCGCTTTGAGCCTGATTCAGAAGATTTTGCATGGAAGGATGGAAAATCCCAAGATCTCCATTTGAAACTACGCTCGTGAAAATCAATTAAGAAAACTCCAAGAAAATGGAGAACACATTATCACTTTGTAATTCCGGAACCGGAAGTTGAATCCAACTAATATTCCAATACCGTAGAGCCTTTTATTTATATTTTATCTAAGTTTGTCAAAATCGGAATAGGGGATGTGAAATTGAGTGTATATGTTAGTTAATTACTCACACACAGACATTTTGAGATTTCGATAAACTCGGTTAAATGGTAGATGACAGTCGGGAGTTGAAAAAACGAACATAGTGGACCTTGGTTCAAAAGTCGATTTTCACAGTGATTGCATTGAATTTCTGTATGAGAAGGGCGAAAATTGACAATAAATGACAATCATCTCTTAGTTATGTTACAGAACTTTCAAAAATCAGGTCATCGAGAATTATATGACCAAACGTTCAGCAATCAAATCAGTGACCAGAATAACTGTCATGCGGTCAGCTATTGAAAATTTTGTGAAAATTTTCAAAGCTGTGCATAATTTTCCAAGAGCATAAACAAACAATAATAAACAATTCTCCTCAATGATAAACTATTCCTGGGCAATTTCAGAAATGTATAGATTCAGATTCCAGAAATGTACAATCATCAAACATATGATTTTTGACATTCCGCAAATCGACTGTACTTTGTAAACAATCAACATGGAAGCCGAAAGAAGGGAAAAAATTATGCACAGTTATTTGGAAAATCCATTGTGGCATCCAGGCTAGCTAAACAGCTGAAATTGCCCAGAAATATCGTTATCAAACAGTATAAGGAAACATTAACGACGATTCGGAAGCCTCAAGCCAATCGTCGGAGTTGAACTGTCGACCGGAAACTGCGTGGTAAGATTTTGAATACCGGACCATAAAACAGTATAGTGTGGTCAAAATTCGTGCTCGGAAACTATATGACCTGGTGCTGACCAAGTTCGACGGGTGTCTTCTGATGGACGATGAAACCTATGTCAGGGCTGACTTCGGGCAAATCCCAGGTCAAAAATTTTACTTGGCAACGGCTCGGGGGGATGTTCCAGTTAAATTTAAATTTGTTTTTGCTGACAAATTTGCAAGACAATTTATGATTTGGCAGGGCATTTGCAGCTGTGGCAAAAAAACGAAAGTTTTTGTTACAAATAAGACAATGACATCGGAACTATACCAAAACAAGTGTCTCCAAAAACGAATTTTGCCGTTCATTCGATCCCACGACCATCCCGTAATATTTTGGCCAGATTTGGCAAGCTGTCATTACAGCAAAGTCGTTCAAGAATGGTATGCATTCGTACCGCATCTCTCGGATCGATCGGACGTTATTTCGTGCTCTTAAGCAGTGCCGTGTGTGTTTTTCCTTGCTAAAGGTTTTTTTCTCACACATTCGATAGTTTACCAGACTAGTATAATAGTGATCAGACGGTGCCTATCATCAAAAACTGCCGTTATTCTATTGTGTATCCAAGAGGGTTAGCTCTTTGTTTGCGGTGCTAGTGATTGTTCCCGTGCGAAGGTTCCGCACACTAGCAGCAGAGACAATCATCTTGCTGACCTTGAACTGGATTAGTGGTGTCTAGCTAAGTATAATCATAGTGTTTTGTTTTTATCATTCTACCCGTTTATCTCAACATATCTCAATAAAGCGTGTGTTTACTTTACTATGAACGAGGGCGGAGGGCGTCCTCCCTCAAATGATAATCTCTCCATAAAAATGGATGGCATAGAACTCCTGGATAATTTATCTTCCCCTGATAACCCCTCTCGCACACGCGTGTGGCCAACCGGTTCTGCTGGGCCCTATGTGGTATACTTCCGGTCCAAAAAAGAACAATCACTCAATTTGATGCAAATATCAAGTGAGCTGGCTAAGTACTACTCGGACGTTATCCAGATAGCAAAAGTTCGAGCGAAAAAGTTGAAAGTTGTCGTGAAAACCCTCGAGCAGGCAAATCAGATCGTTCGCCATGAGGCCTTTACGAGGAATTACCGCGTTTACATACCAGCTCGGGAAGTGGAGATTGACGGCGTGGTTAGTGAGGCGAGTTTGACCTGCGAATACCTTCTGAAGAGTGGGGTTGGCTGTTTCAGAGATCCTGCTCTTCAGAATGTTAAAATACTGGACTGCAAGCAATTGAGTTCAGTAAAAATTGCAGAAGATAAGACAAAAACTTATTCTTCATCAGACTCATTTCGGGTAACTTTCGCTGGATCTGCTCTTCCCAATTACGTCCTTCTGGGCAAGGTTCGCTTACCTGTACGCTTATTTGTCCCGCGGGTAATGAATTGTACCAATTGCAAGCAGCTGGGTCACACAGCCACCTACTGCGGCAATAAGCAAAGGTGCATTAAATGTGGAGGGGAACATGCAGACGAATCATGTGGCAAAAAAGCTTCAAAGTGTCTTTACTGTGGGGAAAACCCACATGAATTGAATTCATGTCCCGCGTACAAACTGCGCGGAGAAAAATTGAAGCAATCTCTTAAAGAACGTTCCAAACGAACTTTCGCAGAGATGCTGAAGAACACCATGCCACCTGTCGAATCGATGAATCTCTTTGATTGTTTGCCTACCGACGAGAATGATTCCGATGACCCTCAAGAGGGATCATCCTTTACTATGCCTAGCGGTTCTAGGAAAAGAAGGACGATCTCATCTCCTAAACTGCCTTGTAAAGGCCCAAGGATATCCATTGCGGGGACCAAAAAAATTATAAATACTCGAAGTGCTTCCCAAAAACCGAAGCAAAAGGCTCCTGGTCTAGCGAACTTAGCATCAGACCAAGAGTTTCCTGCACTTCCCGGTACACCAAAAACCCCGAGTACCCCTAAAATACAAACTGAGAATCAATCAAGTGCTGGAATACTGAAATTCTCTAACATTGTGGACTGGATTCTTAGAACCTTCAACGTCACTGATCCTCTCAAGAGTCTGTTGATGACATTTATGCCAACAATTAAAGCATTTTTGAAGCAGTTGACTGCAAAATGGCCCCTCCTTTCAGAGATTGTATCCTTTGATGGCTAATACATCGAACGAGGTTAAGGATGCAATCACTGTACTACAGTGGAACAGCAGAAGTATCCTCCCGAAAATTGATTCCTTCAAAGTTCTTTTAAATAGTTTGAAATGCGACGCATTTGCTTTGTGTGAAACCTGGCTGACCTCAAATGTAACCCTCAACTTCCACGATTTTAACATAATTCGCCTGGATCGAGATGATCCCTACGGAGGAGTACTTTTGGGGATCAAAAAGTGCTATTCCTTCTTCCGAATTAACCTCCCATCGATACCAGGTATTGAAGTTGTCGCATGTCAGGTCAGAATTAAAGGCAAAGACCTTTGCATTGCTTCCATCTACATTGCTCCAAGGGCCTCGATTGGGCATCGGCGGCTAAGCGATATCATTGAGCTCCTTCCCGCACCAACGTTAGTTTTAGGTGACTTCAACTCACATGGTACGGGTTGGGGTTGTCTTCATGATGACAATAGATCAACCGTGATCTATGATCTTTGCGATAACTTCAATATGGCAATTCTTAATACGGGAGAAATGACACGGATTCCTGCACCACCAGCAAGACCAAGTGCGCTGGATTTATCCCTTTGCTCGACATCACTACGGCTGGATTGCAAGTGGAAGGTGATCCCTGATCCCCACGGTAGCGATCATCTACCTATCGTAATTTCAATCACCTGCGGATTACGACCAGCGGAGACAATCAATGTTTCGTATGACCTCACACGAAATATTGATTGGAAAGAATACGCTAATTCGATGTCTGAGAAACTCAAAACAACACAAGAACTTCCTCCGGAGGAAGAGTACACGTTTTTGGCTGGCTTGATTCTCGACTCCGCGATTCAAGCTCAGACGAAACGTGTACCCGGCGCGAAAACTAACATCCGTTCTCCCAATCCGTGGTGGGACAAAGAGTGCTCATCATTGAACGCGGAAAGATCTTTAGCATTCAAAAAGTTCAGAAAATATGGAACACCTGATAATTATCGCAATTACGCGGCGCTAGAAAAACAAATGAAGAACTTAGTTAAAGCAAAAAAACTAGGTTACTGGCGACGGTTTGTTGACGGATTAACAAAAGAAACATCGATGAGCACTCTTTGGAACACAGCCCGACGAATGCGCAACAAAAACACCATGAACGAAAGCGAGGAATATTCTAACCGCTGGATATTCGATTTCGCTAAAAAAGTATGTCCTGACTCTGTTCCGGAACAGACGATCATGCGCGTCGCCTCATCAAACAGAAACGAAACACCTTTTTCGATGGTAGAGTTCTCACTTGCGCTCTTGTCGTGTAACAATAAAGCTCCGGGGTTAGACAAAATTAAATTCAACTTGTTGAAAAATTTGCCTGACTCTGCTAAAAGACGCTTATTGAATTTATTCAACAGGCTTCTTGAGGATAATATTGTCCCACATGACTGGAGACAAGTAAGAGTTATCGCCATTCAAAAACCAGGAAAACCAGCCTCCGATCACAATTCGTATCGGCCGATTGCCATGCTTTCTTGTATCCGGAAATTGTTCGAAAAAATGATTCTGTTTCGTCTAGACAATTGGGTCGAGACTAATGGCTTACTTTCAGATACACAATTTGGTTTCCGCAGGGGCAAAGGAACGAACGATTGTCTTGCGTTGCTCTCAACAGAAATTCAAATGACATTTGCTCGTAAAGAACAAATGGCATCAGTTTTCTTAGACATCAAGGGGGCTTTTGACTCAGTTTCAATAAACATCCTATCTGAGAAGTTGCATCAGCATGGTCTTTCACCAATTTTGAATAACTTTTTGTATAATCTATTGTCCGAGAAATACATGTATTTCGCGCATGGTGATTTGTCGACAATACGATTCAGTTACATGGGTCTTCCTCAGGGCTCATGCTTAAGCCCCCTTTTATACAATTTTACGTAAACAACATTGATGAATGTATCAATACATCTTGCACGCTAAGACAACTTGCCGACGACAGCGTTGTGTCTATTACAGGACCCAAAGCAGCCGATCTTCAAGGACCATTACAAGATACCCTCGATAACTTGTCAACATGGGCTCTTCAGATGGGTATCGAGTTCTCTACGGAGAAAACTGAGCTGGTTGTATTTTCAAGGAAGCGAGAACCAGCACAACTACAGCTTCAACTAGGGGGTGAAAACATAGCTCAGGTCTTCACATTTAAATATCTCGGGGTCTGGTTCGACTCCAAAGGCACCTGGGGATGTCATGTTAGGTATCTGAAACAGAAATGCCAGCAGAGAATCAACTTTCTCCGTACAATAACCGGTACTTGGTGGGGTGCCCACCCAGGAGACCTGATTAGGCTGTACCAAACAACGATATTGTCCGTAATGGAATATGGATGCTTTTGCTTCCGATCCGCCGCGAACACCCATTTCATTAAACTGGAAAGAATTCAGTATCGTTGTTTGCGTATTGCCTTAGGTTGCATGCAGTCGACTCATACGATGAGTCTCGAAGTGCTTGCGGGCGTCTTACCGTTGAAAAATCGATTTTGGGATCTCTCATATCGATTGCTAATCCGATGCGATATTTTGAATCCGATGGTGATTGAAAACTTCGAAAGGCTTGTCGAGCTCAATTCTCAGACCCGTTTTATGTCCTTGTATTTTGATTACATGGCTCAGAATATTAACCCTTCTTCGTTTGTTCCCAACCGTGCTCATTTCTTGGATACTTCTGATTCTACTGTGATTTTCGACACTTCCATGAGAGAAGAGATTCGTGGAATTCCGGATCACGTACGCCCTCAAGTGGTCCCTAATATTTTTTATAATAAATTTAGAAGAGTCAACTGTGAAAAGATGTTTTACACTGACGGATCAAACATCAACAGGTCCACAGGCTTCGGCATCTTCAATCAAAACATCACCGCTTCTTACAAACTCAGTGATCCGGCTTCAGTTTACGTCGCAGAATTAGCTGCTATTCATTACACCCTCGAGATCATTGAAACCTTGCCCAAAGACCATTACTTCATTGTCACGGACAGTCTAAGCTCAATAGAAGCTCTCCGGGCAATGAAGCCAGGAAAGTATCCCCCATATTTCCTGGGGAAAATACGGGAACACTTGAGAACTTTATCTGGTCGGTCTTATTTAATATCCTTAGTCTGGGTCCCATCACATTGTTCCATTCCGGGAAATGAAAAGGCAGACTCATTGGCTAAAGTGGGCGCATTAGAAGGTGAAATTTATGAAAGACCAATTTGCTTCAACGAATTTTTCAGTGTATCTCGTCAAAGGACGCTCGAAAGTTGGCAAACTTCATGGAGTAATGGGGAACTGGGACGATGGTTACACTCCATTATCCCAAAGGTATCGACGAAACCTTGGTTCAGAGGGATGAATGTGGGTCGGGATTTCATTCGTGTGATGTCCCGGCTCATGTCTAATCATAACACCTTGGATACGCACCTCCGGCGTATCGGGCTTGTGGAGAATGGTCTCTGCACATGCGATAAGGGTTATCACGACATTGAACATGTTGTCTGGGTATGTACCGAGTATTGTGGCGCCAGATCACAGCTAATTGACTCCCTTCGGGCCCGAGGTATATCACCCATGGTCCCAGTACGAGACGTGTTGGCCCATCGAGACCTTCCCTATATGCTGCTCTTATATCAGTTCATAAAGAACATTAACTTACAAGTCTGATCTGCTGAAGGGTTCCACAACATCCTCCTTCAACCTCGTACCTAACATCCGCTCGAACCTCCCCAAATGTCGTCTGTCCACCATCTTCATCGAAAAACTAACAAGATCTTTCTGCTGTCACTAATTTTTTGCTCCCCTGTCCCCGTCTCTTCACCATCTCGATGTCAACTAATTAGATCTTATCGCTGACCTAAGTAGTTTCGCTCCCTTACCACCTTTTTCAACAACATAAACTTCTCTCTGTTTCTTTCCTTCTCTTCCACAAAATTCACCACCACGGAGAGCCGCTCAAGTCGATGATTATGCGGGCCATCAGCCGGCTCCCCGTAGTCGGGGGTGTTTTCCGCGGACCCACACGAACGAAAAGATGCGACCAACAGTGATACGTACCAACGTCGTGCCAGTTTACTCCAGCGTACAAGATCCAGCCAGCCACTGCCGACCACCCGTTGAAGACTAGATCTCCCAAAGCTCATATGATGTGAAAATAAAAAAAAAATCTAGTTTAAGTAGTTAAAACATATGCCCTCGGCATCTTATAGCTTAACGCAATGTGCCTTAAAATATGTTATTAAAAAAAAAAAAAAAGAATGGTATGCAGAGAAAGGAGTCCAGTTTGTTCCGAAAAACTGTCCCCAGTTCCGCTCTATTGAGAAATACTGGGCAATCATGAAGAGTAGACTCAAGGCAAAGGGAAAGGTTGTCAAATACATCAATCAGATGACGACCTGGTGGAATAAGATAGCTAGAATGATGGACGAAGAAGGTGTGCACCGCCTAATGAGCCGTGTTACAGTAAAATTCGAGAATTTCTTCGAAACCGTGACGAATAATTTTATCCGTATTTTTTCTTAAAAGTATGAAGAAAACGCTACATTTGTATAAAAAAAGATCTTGAATTCAATCATAAATAACTGAAATACAGGCGATTGTCTTTGTTCCAATTCTATCTGAAGCAAGCTTTACGATTTTTGGAGAAAAGAATTTTCGCTATGTTACTCATGCTCTCAGAATCTCACAAACTTCTATTGAAATGAAAGATTTTTTGGTTTCTATTGAAGTTTACCCGGACTCTCGGTTCGTGAGAACCGGGGTAAAATGTGAAAAATGAGCTTCAAAAGTACAATCGATTTTCTCGGAGACCGCTTATCCGATTTGATTAACTTAAATTCAAATGATAGATCTTACAATTCCATATAGTCCTACCGAGTTTCATCCGGATACGACTTCCGGTTCTGGAATTACAAGCTAATAAGTATAAACATTTCATTTTCATGAGCTGACCCATACATATTTAAATAGTCGTTTAATTTTTCAATTAGGCAGGTATGGTTAGTTTATGACCACATACGTTGTCTTTTGATAAACCGGATCATAGTTCCTGGATCCGGAAGGGTAGTGTGTATGAAATTGCAACCTGTCTTATAGAGCGATATTTTTTTGTTCTTATTCAATATTCAAAGAATTTTTTTTTGAAGAGTCCCTTAATAATGTAATTGAAAACATGAGTTATACGAGAAAGGCATCATTAAACCAAAAAAGCAAAGTCCTGGCATTACATTCCTTTTGTGGAATTTGACCTTTCTGTTTCAACAGACTTCGCAGCCGATTCTTAGTGTACAGAATCATTGCATGGCTAGTACTATGGATCCTACTGACACTACGAATCCTTCCAGGTCGGGGCTCTAACATACGACAACTGGCTTGTAAGACCAGCGTCCTATGTATTGAACCGCCATTACACCACTAGGTGGATTAAATCAGGTTTTTTGTTATTATTTCTAAATTAGAGTTTTAATACTGGCGTTAATTATTCATCTGGAGCTGGAACACTCTTGGCCTGAACATGCCCTAAGGTGCTGAATTTCTCTAGTGCAATTCGAACCGCGTCAGTATAAATCTGGTTAATAATAATTGTTTCGAGGACAAAGTCAGCCCTGATAAAAACATTAAAATATCAAATTGAATAAACAGAATGAAAAATGAACTTTTAAAACCTATGTCGAGAATGAATGTGAGCGACATACAATTTGGAAAAAAAATATTGTGAAAAATATTAGTACATCCGCCCGGTTGTGCAACCACACTCTACCGGAAAGACCTGCAAGTCACTTAAATATTGACACATCATTCCTACATTGTTTGCTGATGCAAACGAGCGGAAGCAGCACGGAGCTCTATTTATAATTTTGATCGAATGAAAAGGCTTTCGCAATTTATATGATAATTTCAAAAGACCGTTGATAGTATCGGTCTCAATTGTCTGGAACTGGAAATGGGCACCCCCATGGCAAAAGGCGATTACTGCGTACCTACAGCGAACAACACATGCGGGAGTGTGTGCTTTTATAATTATGAGCGTTCCCATCACGGCTCAGAGGACTGTCACAAACAGGCGGTTCAGTCAGGTCCGGCAGTTATCCAAACCTTCCCCAATCGTAGTTGGGGTGGATCGCGGACCGCAATGGCTTCGGGAGATTCTGGTGAAAACCGTGGAAGCGAAAGTGAAATGGGCCAAGTAGTAGGTAAGAGGTAATAAATCAGCTGCTCAGTGATGTCAAAGTGGCGTGTTTGTGTGATTTTTACGAGTGGAATTGTTTGACACCACAGTTCTCGGGATAACATGCGTCAGTTGGATACCTGCTGGGTAATGAGAGCGTATTTTAACAAGTGTTTTACTAATTAAAGGTACGTGATCCATTAAATTATGCGGGAGATTGGATCCATGAGTTTTCTAGCAAATAATTTCAGTTGTGGTCACGGGGGTTACGCAAAGTGAGTATTTTATTAATTACAAACACATTGTGGCATCACTTTGGCTTGTTTCTGCTGGAGTTCATATATATTCCTTGTAATCAACCCATTAATAAATTTGGCAAATTTGATACGTTTGTAGGAAATTTTATTACTTGTTGTTTATAAAATTTTCAATCAATTTTTCCATAAGAACTTGAACGTGTCAGGTATGATATTCTGTTTATCCGAAATTAGTGAAATTTAGCAGTCATATTGATGAATTTTGTGCATTTTAGTAATAAAGAATGAAAAATAATTATGTAGGGGAGAGGTGGCGATTAGTGCGGACCTAAGCTTTTTTAAGTATCACAAAAAAATATTACTTTTTTCAAGATCGTAGACACGTCTACGGAAACTTAAAACCTTGCTTTACAATATCCTTAAATGAAACGTCACAAGTATTAGGTTGCTTACCAACATGAAAGCCAAAAAATGGTCGTGTTTCGTTCCTAATGGGTAAGGTAACGGTGCGTTGTGGTAAACAATTATGCGCACAATGAATTTTCTATAATACTCGGAATACTCGATGTTTCGTTTCGTTTGGTTTGAATAACTGTTACTAAACCAAAAAAATAATATATATTTAATAATGAAAATATGAAAAAATAGGGAAGGTGGAATGTTGCCAATGAAACTAATAGGACAAAATCTCAATGCTTGTTGCAAGAAAATTGTGGTGAACATTACCAGGAGCTCAGAAAAGATTCGCACTAATATGTACCGCGCACTATCACCCACCTTTCCTCTATGTAACTAATCCGACAAAGTTCGAAAGCAAAACAAATTGATTTTTTTTATTCCTTCAAATTAGCAGTAATGAAATGACTTGCAATTAGATGAAACAAGAAACAAAGAAAACACGATCACGATGCCTGTATGTGTGTGCAGTTTTTAACAATTTTCTTAACCGCACAATTTTCTCGTAGATGGCTGAAACGATTCCAACTTAGGCTCCTTAGAAAGTTAGGCCAATGATCAAGTTGTAAGATAAAATGACTGTAACTTTGGTTCCAAAGATATAATAGTATAAGTGACGTAATCGACAGAACGTGTTGTTTACTTACCACTCAATTTTCTCAGAGATTAGATTCTACTGTTAGACTGAGATTTCTGACCTACAAAACGCGCTATTTTTTATCGTTCAATTTTCTGAGAAATGGCTAAATCGATTTTAACAAGGTTAAACTCGTTTGAAAGTAATTATTAAGCCACTGATCAAGTTCGAAGATCAAATGGCTGCAATTCTGATTCCGGAGATAAAGTGGTATAAGTGACATTACCGACAAAACGCATTTTTTTCTTGACGAGCAAGACACTTTGCAAACGTATGAGTAATGTAAACAATGTGTATGTAGAAACAAATTCCGGCGCTTATTTTCCTGATTTTAATCAATAAATTTTCTATATGGTTGAAAAATAAACAAATTAGTTCATTCTGCCTTAAATTTCAATTCAAGAAAAGCAAAAATCTTTGTCTAAAAATTAACCTTTTTTCTGAAAACTGATCGAGATATTTCTTTTTCAGTTTCAGTTTACTTCCACTAACACATTGTTACAGTTAAGTTAGTAACTTAAGGTTCATGAGGGGCTTGTGTTAAGCGTGCACGAAACACTCTGCATTAAAACAGAGACAATAGTAAATTACTCGCTTGAAGAGCGAAACGGTATAGATGATTATTTTGAGTACACCGGCCGGACGGAGGGAAAAAATGACAAGTCAGTTGTTTGGGTGAACACGCACGCGGTGGACGTGTCGTTCGGACACAGACCCGTCGGTGAGTAAATAGAAGGAGAGACCGCGTGGGACCCTTCTTGGCCCCCGGAGTGATTGAAACCGTTTAGTCCGGAGAGAGGTCGGTCTCTGCCAATAATCGTCACCCGGAGAAATCTGTGTTCGTGCGTCGCACGCTTGCGAAACGGAACGAGGTGGAGATTTCGGGAGGCGAATCAATTCCACGGAAGCCCGACAGCACGGCGGAAGAGTCACGAGTGGAGTGGTCCATCGCCCTTACCCTGTGTGATACTTCGGGCGGAACTTCGCGAATCTCCAGGAGGAGTCCTTTATTCATTGGGGAGGACGACGGTAGTTGAAGGAGAGAGCAGACGGTCAGGCTGGAGTAAAACTACATCGCCAGTCAGTGGGATTGAACCCTCGCAGAAAGGAACAATTGAACAATAAGGAAAGGTAGATTGGTGACTCCCAAGAGGTCCTCCGGCCTGCTGCGCGGCGATCTCGGAACAACTTTGGCATTGTGACGACCGTTGATTGACTGCTTACGTGCTCCACATTTGCCGAGGCGGAGATCATCGAGGCGACCGAAAAGCAACCCGGATTGGTGACTCGCAAGAACGGCGATCTGCTGGAAAAGGTGAGTGCACGGCTTGTTTTACTTTACCTCTCCACCTCGTTCCGTTTCGCAAGCGTGCGACGCACGAACACGGATTTCTCCGGGTGACGATTATTGGCAGAGACCGACCTCTCTCCGGACTAAACGGTTTCAATCACTCCGGGGGCCAAGAAGGGTTCCACGCGGTCTCTCCTTCTATTTACTCACCGACGGGTCTGTGCCCGAACGACACGTCCACCGCGTGCGTGTTGACCCAAACAACTGACTTGTCATTTTTTCCCTCCGTCCGGCCGGTGTACTCAAAATAATCATCTGTACCGTTTCGCTCTTCAAGCGAGTAATTTACTATTGTCTCTGTTTTAATGCAGAGTGTTTCGTGCACGCTTAACACAAACCCCTCATGAACCTTAAGTTACTAACTTAACTGTAACACAACAACATTTGATTAGCAACGAACGCATTCCTATATGGATTTTCTCTTTCAGAAACTACTGCGAAATAAAGTTTTCACATACATAATATTAGTAATTCCACAAAAGGAACCTTTAATTTAGCACGCGAAAGGTAATGGATATGAAAGGTTGTCGTTAAACTATTAATTTATCCGGAAAACTGCTTTTTTAACAGAAAAGATTTAGTTTCGTTTATTTTGTGTAGCGCGATCTGACACAAATGCATTGGAGCAGTGTAGCTAACTTTTTTAGTAGGGAATTAAAATTTATATTTCTAAAATGTAAGCGATTTTCCTTCAAAAATGGATAAAAACTGATTTTTCACCCACGGCCAAGCAGATGCATGCTTCTGTGGCTCAGTCGATTATCAGACGGAGCGATAAAATGATTCTCGGTTCAAGTCGCGGTGGGTTGCTACAAAATTCTTTATTTTTATTTCAATGAATTTCATGCCATGGAGTTTTAGACACAATATTAAATGTTCTTCCACGTAAATTTGCGTGAACTGCGACGCTCCACTTATGTGCATCTAATAATATGTAAAAATTTTCAAGTGTGTACACAGTTCGAAAAATTCTTGTAATCTTACGTCTTATAAGATGCACATAAATGGAGCGTCGTATTTCACCCAAAATTATGTCCAAGAACATGTAAAATTGTGTGATTTGAAAAATACATGGCTTGAAATCGAATGAAATGAAAAACAAAGGAACGATAGCTAGTGTGCGACTTGAACCGAGAAACATTAGAACACAAAGCAAGTCCGTTAATTGACTGAACCACAGAAGCACATATCACCTTGGTTGGTAAATGGTGCATATAAATTCATACAGTTGCACTTGCTAGACGAGTGCGAATTATACTCGGAGCCTTTAAAATTCTGTACAAGTGGAATATTGCGTCATTTGCAAATTCAAGCACGGAAAGACCGAAATCATCATTTTGGCGAAAAAATTAGTTGATTTTCTGATTTTAGTTAGTTATTTTTTGAGACAACTAATAAAATCTTACTTTTGCTAATTTAAATTTTCTAAATCTAGTTCCCTTAATAATAATAAAATATTTGTTGAAATGGCTATAGTTTTAGTTGAATTCGCTCATTAAACGTGCTGTCATCTCTTAGCTAAGGCACACTTCATATCCATTCAACTAATTTTTTAGTTGAATTAGAGAAATAAAACGTTGTTTTCAGCCAACATAAATGGTTGAATTGGTTTCTGCAATTTGCAGCTATATGGCGCTCTGTCACTGAAAAAACGTTAACACCGTAATGACTACTAGCCACTAGATGGCACACTACTACCGAAAAATTTCACTCGCGGTTGCCTTTTCTATGTTGGCAGGTATAAATACGATTTTGTTTTAGAGAAAAAGACATAAATGAAACATAAACTTCTTTTTGAAAATTTTTCTTCTTAATCTAAAATTTCTTCATTCGACTTCGCGAAATCGACTCTCTCACTGAAAACTTTGGGCACTCGGAAAACAAAAACCGAATACAAGTAGTACACCGGACGGCGTAGCCCGGAATGTTAGAAGATACAAAAAATGCGCACAAATTCTGAATAAATACACTTTCCACTAACAGTTTACGTCATTTTCACACATCGGTGTAGATATTTATTTATGGATATATCGTAACACATGCGAAAAACATCTAAACAATTTGCAAGCAGTTTCAATAAGATTGTCCTTTTTAGCCTTTAATGGATTGTTTTGCTTTGACACTTCTCATGGGTTTTTGGCTAATAAACTTGTTAATTAAACCAATTTCATTTTTGTGTTCTTTGTGCTGTCCTTCAGTAATGATGGTGATAGATAAATAGAAACAAAATTTCTGATATTAATAACGAAATTAGTTGTCAATGAGAATTTCGTGTTGGATTGAAATATTGCTGGTTTGTGTATAGGATATTCGCCAACTAAACTCATTCTCTAAAAATAAGAGTTTATTTCAGCAAAGTAAACTCTCAATTTTAACTAATTTTTTAGTTATTTTGGAAATTTTATTGATAAAATCAATTAATTCAAAAACAGTAATACGAAGTTGGCGCAGAGCTAATTTCGGTCATTCCGTGAGTAGTTATGAATTTTCTCGTTGGTAGATTTGTGTCACCTGTAAAATTATTAAATTTTTTTATGTACCATATAAAATGTGCGTAATACACAAATTATCAAGACAAGTAAACTTGGTTTAACGCTCAAATTTCTCGAAGATGGCTGAACCCATTTCTACAAGGTTAGGCTCGTTCAAAACTACTATTGTTTCAATCAATTGCTTTGAAGTTCAAATGGCTATCACTTACTGTTCTGGTGATATAATGGTATTAGTAAGGTAAACGACTAAATTAATTTTCTCAATAACTATAGACTCGTTCGAGTTCGAGGATCGAATGACTGACACTGCAAGATTCAAAGATATAATCGTACAAGTGACGTAATCGACAAGTCATTTTTTCATACGCATAACTTTTCAAGAGGGCGACCTATGATCACGTTCAAATGTATTATTGCTGAAACAATCAGATGTTGATTGAGAAATGCTGTCGAATATGTGACGTAAACAATGAGGCATTCTTTTGTGAACTACTCAATTCAATCGGAATGAAATAGTTTGAAAATTTAGCTCAAATTAGTGTCAGAAATTATTTGAATAAAAAATTTATAGGATTCTGTACAAGACATAACCGTTCACAATGCATTAAAAATGTACAATCAATCTTCTACGACATGACCGAGCGGCGCCGAGTTAAGCTCGCTCGATATTGATTCTAATACTGTTTGAGCGATTTTCTTATATGCAAACACACACATTGAAAATCAATGCTGGTCGTGCGAGGTAAACGATAAATGAACCATTAGAACCCCTACTTCACCACCTGCTGGTGCGCACAAACAACCTTCTTTGCGGTATTATCGAACCACAACAAGCGCCATTCGGTTCGATACTGAGCACTGTCAAATGAGCAGTTGACTTTTTATCAAGCGAATGGAAAAGCGAGTATTTCACCCATCCGCTCTGCATAAAGGCAGGCGTTGACTGAACAAAAAAAATGTTACAGAACCTATGTTTATAGATTCTGTTTTGTGTGAAAGCTCATACTGTGCAGAACGATGGAATATTTTTCATGCATGATTTTTAATCTAACATTTGGCTTCCGATCCTTTGCATTTGAGGGAAATTTACTAAGCAGTTCTAAAGCAGTTGATTATTCGAAGACAAAACGAAAAAAAAATCATACATGTGGGTTTTATGGCAGGTTAGTTCTCTTTTATTCCTCTATTTTTACATTGACAGATGTTTTTAAACCACCCTTATAACAATTTTTGTTACATTATCTTATTTGTGACTAGCTTGCAGCAAGAAATTTGAGTGATTGTTACTAACATCTAACCACTTGCGTGACACAAAAAGCGCAGTTTCTACAAGTGACTAACAAAATATTGTGACTGTGACAAAAGTGACTAACAAACATCTTGTTGCAACATAATTTGGAATTGGTGGTATCAGAACTAGTAGCGTATTGCGACTTGGGCATTCTGGGAGGGCCCAGGTATTTTTAGAAGTGTATTCAACTATGTTAAATTAGGTTAAACTCTTAGTATAAATAAGATTTAGGCTGTGAACCTTTTCGTGCATTATTTCAGCTTTTGGTTAGAATCTGACAGTCGAATAGTTATTTATTTCACTGTCAAAAATAACCCTACTTGAGAATATGAGTTGTTTTAACAGCTCTATATATATTTCTGGGCATTGGAAAAAAATCTTGTAAATGAATGCAAGTTTAAGACTTTTTGTGGAACTCATTTCTGTCCAATTTGTTTCTATACTACCCGTGAAAGAAAATACATCAATAAAAGTTGCACAGTTTGAAAAATTCTTGTGATTTTACATCTTATCAGATGCACATAAAATGGAGCGTCATATTTTACACAAATTTATATTCAAGAAGATGAAAAATTGTGTGATTTGAAAATTACATGGCTTTAAAACGAATGAAATAAAAATCAAAAGATCGACAGCAACAACGCGACCTGTACCGAAAAACATTAGATCACAAAGCACATCAGTTAGTCGACTGCGCCACAGAAGCACATATCTGCTTGGCTGGTAAATCGTGCATATAAATTCATACAGCCTCTCTCAGCAAATTACACTCGGAGCCAGTAAATTTCTGTACGAATGGAATATTGCGTCATTTGAGAAGTTAAGTAGTTATGAATTGTATCGTTTGTAGAATTATGTTACATGTAAAATTCATAATTTCTTTCTGTGTGTGAATATATTGTTAATCGAAGTAATTGTATTCGAAGTTTATTATGTTCGCTATATTGCCGTTATCATGCTACTAGTTAACATTTTATTTTCAAAGCATATAAAATCCAAACAAAATTCCTTCCGACAAAATTTGAATTGGATAGTAGAATTATTTAATTTTTTTTCCGATTTTAACAGCTATAGGCCTGGGGTGTCCTTTGCTGTATCAAGAATACGTTCCGTTTTCCATCTGCACTCCGCCATAGATGGTTCTCATCATCTTTCTTTCAAAAACACTCTTGGTCGTGGCCATAGAGAACAACCGGTCTAAGCAAAGTCTTGGCATTACATTCCTTTTGTGGAATTTGGCCTTTCTGTTTCAACAGACTTCGCAGCTGATTCTTAGTGTACAGAATCATTGTAGTACTATGGATTCTACTGACACTAAGAATCCTTCCAGGTCGTAGCTCGAACATACGACAACTGGCTTGTGAGACCAGCGTTCTATGCATTGAACTGCCAACCCGGGACTCGGCGGTCACCAGTGAACCCAAATACACGAACTAGTCAACCACCTCGATATCGTCTCCGTCTATCAATATTCGTGGTGGGAGGCGTAGTGTTTCTTCTCTAGAGCCTCTTCCTCTCATGTATTTTGTTTTTGACGCATTTATGGCCAGTCCGATACGCCTAGCTTCAGCTTTCAGTCCGATGTAGGTTTCTGTCATCTTCTCAAGGTTACGTGTCACAATATCAACATCGTCAGCGAAGCACATCACTCTATCCATCGTTGCTTTGACCAATCGTGTCAGTTTATCCGGAAAACCGTATTCGTGCATTATCTGCCATAGCTGTTCTCGATCGATTGTGTCGTATGCCGCTTTGAAGTCAATGAATAGGTGATGCGTGGGTACGTTGTATTCACGACATTTCTGGAGTACTTGTCTTATCGCGAATATGGGATCCGTAGTGGCGCGGGCTCTAGTTAATCCCGCTTGTTACGGCCCTACGAATTTCTTAGCTATTGGGGATAGACGACGGCAAAGGATTTGGGAGAGTACCTTGTAGGCGGCGTTCAGCAATGTGATTGCGCGGTAATTGCAACAATTCAGCTTATCGTCCTTTTTGTAGACGACACATACAACTCCATCCATCCAATCCTGCGGTAGAATCTCCTCCTCGAAAATCCTAGAAATCATCCACTGCAGCGCTCTAGTCAGTGCCTTTCCTCCATGTTTGAGTAGCTCGCCTGGTAACTGGTCATTGCCCGCGGCTTTGTTGTTGCCGATCTCCTCACTTATCTCCGACAGATCAGGTGCTGGGAATCTGTCGTCGGCTGAGCGTGCACCTGTTGATTCCTGTGCCGTTCTCTGTATCTTGTGCTTCGCCATTCAGATGCTCGTCATAGTACAGTTTCCACCTGTCGATCACCTCACGTTCGTTTGTGAGAAGGTTACCACTGGTTTCTCTTTTAATAAGAACCACATGTCTTCAAGTTTAAACGAATGGCGTTATTTACTTAAATCAATTACTTATTTATATCCTATCCTCTCCTATTTATATCCTATCCTATCCTGTTAAAAATCCGGGGGGGGGGGGGGGGGGGGGTAGTTAGAACGCGCAGCGTAAATCTGATTTAACCAATGACATGTCTCGGTCATTGTATTGTATTTGAGTAGGAGAGAGTGAGTAATGTTTCTAGACAAGTGTGTGAGTGTGATACAGAAAGGGGAGGTTGAGAGTAGTCAGGTTTAACTCTCGTGAGTGTCGGTTCGAGTCAGTGTGTTTTCCTGGGTTACTGTTATTCTAGGTCATGTCGTATGGCACTTGTTTGAGAGAGGTGTGGAACGTGGAGAAACGGGAAATGACATAACTGTTTTGTTTTGGGTGATATTTGACGCTGATGTTTCCTTATTTATTGTTGTCGTATGAACGCGGTGTTTTCGTTGAGTCGAAGTAAGTGCTGACATTTTTAATTGCTTTATGTAGGTGAAGTTTATATTTCAAGTGGGTTTCTGGGTTTCATGACATGGTGTCAAGTGGAAATTTGACGAGTACGTGTTTTATGGAAATTTGTCAAGTGCGTGTGGTCTGAAGTGTGGGAAAGATTTAATCTTGAATATTTTACATGGTCTGAAATGTGTGAGGAGATTTACATGCTCATATTACAGATTGTTACATGCTCATATTACATCATCCCCCTTTTGGAAGAATGATGTAACGAAGGGAAATCATTCTGTAGTGCTTTATGGGATTAGTTTACCGTTGCGTTCGAACTCCCTAACAATTTTAATGTATATTACAGAGTTTTCTTATAGCTAAAATAACCGAATTTTACAGTTTTTCTCAGAGAAGCTGAGTAAAACTTCACTTACGCCCACGGCAATTATTTTTTTGATTTTTCTCTCTTTTTTTTTTGTTTTACGTGGTGTTAAGCTCGGTATCTGAATCTTAATTCTAAAAGTTTGATGTTACAATTTTGTATTTTATGCTTTGATGAGTCTATTTTTGTGAACAATGGTTTTTTTCTTTTGACTGTAAATTTTGTATTTCACAATTTGAATCTTGAAGTTGTGTAACTTTAAATGGACCAATATAAAATGGATCTAGTTTGCGTCTATTTTCGTTTTGTAGATACACTATGTCGTTCAATTGTATTTCTATCGGATTGCACAGGTGATCTGTTGTTGATTTTCTGAATTCTTTTTGGTGTATTAAATGTTTGTTTGCTATGTCGTGTGATTTGTGTAGTCGGTATTGTAATTCTTTATTGTACATGTCGAAATTATATATCGGTTCAATTTTGTCTGGATAAATTTCTTGTGGTAGTCTTGCTTTTACGCCGAAAACTAGTTCGTAGGGTGTATACCCATGTTCTGAGTGTGGTGCTGTGTTATATGAAAATGCACAGTATTGTAACCAATCATCCCATTCAGATTGATGTTCGTTGATAAAAAATCGCAGAAACTCGTTGAGGCATCTGTGATTTCTTTCCAAGGAACCAATTGTCTGAGGATGATAAGCTGTCGAAAAGGTTTGTTTAATTTTTAACAATTTGCAAATTTGTTCTAGAACCTCGTTTTTATATTCGGTTCCTCTGTCGGTTTTTAACTCAAGAAATTTACCGTAAGTTAAAATGAAATTTTCTACTAACGCTTTAGCTACGATGTTAGCTTCTTTGGTTGGAATAGGTATAATAACAACGTATTTGGTTAGTTCACACTGTATGCTTACAGCGTATCTATTATTGTGGATTGTTTTGGGTAATGGTCCAACAGTATCGATTGCCACTACTTCATATGGTTTGTTAGGTGTATTAGTAATTTGTAATTTTTCTTTTGTATGTTTAATAATTTTGTTCTTTTTGCAAATTTCATAGGCCTTGATGAAATTAGCAATTGAACTTTTCATAAATTTCCATTTCCATTAAGAGATATATAATTTGAGGTACAATCTGTTTTGTCCGATGTGTCCTCCTGTTGGTAATTCATGGTGATTCTTTAATATTGTTTGTATTTCCTGAGGTTTGCTAATAAACTGATGTTTTAATTGTTTTTAGGACGAGACCTTTAAACATTTCCATAGGTACCATTTCAAATATTTTATCATTGCAAGAGATTGCTACTCTGCTAACTTTTAATTTTCTCATTTCTTCTTCATATTTGGAGATTGCAAACACGAGTGTTTGTCTGATGTCTCTCATTTCTGTAATTACACGATGCATCGGTTTTTGTTTTTGTATTCCTTGATATGTATCAATTATAATGTGGTTGTTTTCGAAAAAACACCGCATTTTCAATAAGTTTCTTAGTTTGCTAGGAGTTTCCGTTGAATAAACAGAGAGTTGATTAGGCTCACTGTTGATGCAAGGATTATTACTTAAATTATTCTTATAATTAGTATTTTTGGTATTATTTAATTTATCTTGTTCTTTTTTATTAGTTCTTGTTTTCTTGACATTGACCTTGTATTAACCATCAAAATACTATTTGCCTTTAATTCATCGGAAGACATTATTATGCGTGATAACGCATCGGCTGCAACGTTACTTTTACCTTGAATATATTATATATTAAATTCAAATTCCTCTAAATCTAACCTCATTCTAGTTAATTTGGAGGTTGGGTTTTTCATATTAAATAGAAATACTAACGGTCTGTGATCCGTTCGTATAGTAAATTTGCGTCCATATAGGTAGGACTTAAAGTAATTAATTGACCAGTGTATTGCTGTCAATTCTTTCAAAATTACTGATTTATTTTTTTCTCCGGGTGTAAAGCTTTTGCTGGCAAATGCTATTGGTAAGTCATTGCCATTAATTATTTGTGATAAAACTGCACCACATCCAACGTCTGAAGCGTCTGTGGTTAAAATAAATTGTTCATTAAAATCTGGGTATTGTAGAAGTTTTGGTGACATTAGGAAGGATTTTAAGGTTACAAAAGCATGCTGGCATTCTAATGTCCATGAAAATTTCTGGTTTTTCTTTAGTAGCTGATTTAATGGGTAGGCTATGGTTGCGAAATTTGGGACGAATTTTCTGTAATAGTTGCAAAAGGCAACGAATCTTCGCACGTCGTCGCTACTTGTTGGCGTAGGATAATTTTTTATTGCTTCGTATTTATTACTATCCGGTAGTATTTCTTTGTCTGTAATTTTGTGACCTAAATATGTTACTTCTGTATTAAAAAATTTACACTTATTGAGGTTTAATTTAAGGTTGTACTTCCTAATGCGTTCAAAAACATTTTCTAAATTCTGAAGGTGGTGTTGAATTGAGCATCCAACTACTAGAATATCATCTATATATACAAAAGCATGCTCAGGTGTTAATCCTGACATTGCGATTGTCATCATTCGTTGAAAACTGTTTGGACTGATATTTAAACCAAACGGTAACCTTTTAAATTGAAAGTGACCGGATTGGGTCGAAAATGCTGTAAATTTCCTAGAGTTTACTTCTAAGGGTATTTGATGGAATCCTGACATTTGTCATTCTTATACCTACTTTGATAAAATTAGCGGCGTGTATATTCATGGTATACAAGGTCTTTCTTAAAAATTTTGGTTCGTTGGGTATTGGTTAATATTTTGTGGTTGATAAGTTTGATATTGTGTGCCGTAATTTGGCGTTGTATTATGCATTTCTATACCTTTGTAATTGTGTATTGGGTGATTATTATTTGGGTAGTTAGGCGAATCAACATCGATTGGTTGTTCCGCATTAGCTATAGTTATAGTTTCTAAAATATTGGTTATTACGGTTATTATAATTGTTATTATTACTACTTTTATAATCGTTAGGTTGATGTGGTACATGTGATTATGGATGTTGAAATGTCTTCTGGGAGGCCCGTACGACATTCCTCCTCTCAAATAGTTATTTTTGTGCTGTTGATTAGCAAGTCTTGTGTTCAAAATTTGGGAGTGTGTGTTTTCGTTAACTTCACACTCTTGTGCCTTTTGTATAGCTTCTTGTAGAGTGCTGAAGTTTCCAGCTCTAAGTATTATTTTTAATTCGTTGTTGGAGCAACCTTTTATCATAGTTTCTACCCCAATCTTAGTGCTCATGCTTTTTGCTACCGATAGCGGAATTTTTTGATCTATATATGTATTTTCTAATTTTCCACAAAGGATGTCGATTTCCTCGCAGAAATTGTTAATTGAGTTCTTTTGTTTAAGATTGTTGATTTTTGATATTATTAGTTCTGGAGTGAGGTTGCCTTTACATCTATCTTTGATTATTTCTATTAAGTTATTTATTGTATCGACTGTTTCAGGGATACCTTGTCTGGCTTTTCCTGACAGTCTGGTTTTTAAAAATTTTATTGCCATGGCCATGTGGTCTGGCGAAACTAACTCATTCAGCAATCTAGCTGAGTCAATAAATGTATCAAGGTTCTCGGGGGAACCGTCGTACGGTTGGATAAGAGCCGTCGCCTGACCTAAGTCAAACGGTGTTGTTGTTTGTGTCATTGTGTCGTTTTTGGTTGCTCTAATGCATGTGAGTTTAAATTTTATTATTTCGCAAATTTCGTCTGTCCACAGTCTCGTATTTTTTACTAAGTTGTGGAAAGTCTTGTCGTCGATAATTTCTTGTTCCTTTATAAATAAATTTTCAAGGTCTATTTTTAATTCTTGGCATCGATTCAATTTTTCTTCGAGTAATTTTTCTGATAGTTTCGTGTTGATAGACTTCTTTACGTAAATGTGGAGTTTTTATAGCTCCTTATAATTTTGCATTTCATTTTCGCTTGGATATATATAACATTTATATAAAAAATTTTAATACATATTTTATAAAAAAAAAATTTTTTTTTCCTTTTTTTTTAAAGAAAAAATCGTTCCTTTCACATTTATAAGATATGGTATGTAGTTTTCTAGACATGAATATACATGCGTAACCACATTTGTGTTTGTCGGGAATCGCCTGTTTGCGTTTTTCCTCGGTACGAATTTTAATTTCATTTAATTTCTCTTTGACCGTTAAAGGCCATTTTTCGTTATAAAAATTTTCCATTGTCGTCAGAAATTTCTTTTTTTTTAGGAGATTTAGTGTTACATGCTCATATTACACTCTGCACATTTTGACCTGTGGCGTGTAGCCTCTACGTGAGCGATTCACATTCTCACCGAGTGTCATTTGCGCGGTACAGCTGTTCCATCGCATCGCGATCTTGGTCTTCCTGGTTGCGCTTTTTCCTCCGGAAAACCGTGTTCTGTCTGTTCCGTGGCTGTCTGTATCGTTCCTCGTTCGCTCTAGTGCGGTATTGCAGTATCCTCTTCTTTGGTGCATTCTTCTCTTCGACCAACTGCTGACATTCGCCGTCAAACCAGTCATTTCCTCGATTCGATAACCTCGTACCTAGCGCGGTTGCAGCAGTGCTACTCACAGCGGACCTTATGTTCCTCCAGCCGTCTTCAAGGGTCGCCGCGCCAAGCTAATCTACCATTGGTAGCACTTGCTCCAGTTGTTGCGCGTATTCCTCTGCAGTACGAACGCTACGTAGATGCTCGAGATTGAGTCCCGGCGTACCTGTGCGACGAGTGTTTGCACCGTCGATAGTTTTGAACGCATACAAACCGCGACAAGGTAGTGGTCATAATCAATGTTGGCACTGCGGGAGTTTCGGACATTGATGACGTCGGAGAAGAATCGCCCGTCGATGAGAACGTGGTCGATTATTTAAATATAGCTACTTGATAAAAATGAACTGTCGAAATATTAAAATCGAAAAAACTCTAGGTAACCAGACAAGTTTGAAGTAGTCCGTCTACATATCGTCTTTACTATCACTTTTATTTACAATGTGACTAGTATCGTTCAGTTACTTACTTACCCATGTTGCACACTTTGTTCTTGTATTGTATTTCTTACTATTGTTTCTGAGAATATTTTCAGTAGCAATTGTGAAACTTGTCGAAAATCATATCGCACAGTCAAATTCAAAATCCAATTTAAAACCTTACTCATTCAATGTTTTGGATATTTTTCGCCAGCAGTTTACTTTAACAAGTGCAAATATTACTACACACCAAAAAAATTGAATTTTACAGGTGACTTAATCCCTCATACGATGTAATTCATAATGACCTAATTTGTCAAACGACGGAAAATTTCATTTGTAATGACCTAATGTTTGATTAACATGAATTTTACTGGTTACGACTGTAACTTGCATTCTGCTAGCAGGCGTGACTGTATGCATTTAAATGTACCATTTATCAGCCAAGCAGATGTGTGCTTCTGTGGCACAGTCGAATAACAGCCGTACTTTGTGATCCAATGATTCTCTGTTCAAATCGCGGTGGGCGCTGTCGGGATTCATTTGTTTTTAAATATATTTTATGTCATGAAAATTAAAACACAATATTGAATATTCTTCCATGCAAATTTTTTTTTCGAAGTGTGTACCTGGGTAACAAATGATAGCGTTGAATGGAAACCAAGTATATTTTAATTGTTAGATAAGTTAGAATAATTTTATGCTCTGATTTACACATGTTTTAATTTGATGACAATTACATCCTGATAAAATTATTTATAGTACCTAAACTCCATCCTACTCAAATGTTAGTCTCACGATGAAATTTTTTCAACTTCAAATTGGTTAAATTGTTGAATTAAAGCATTACTTCCAATCTAACGCGATTCATGAAAGGATTCCGCAGTCGGTCGGAGCAGAACTTTTCAACTTGCTATTATTTTACTCACAAGAATAGTGGGCTAAATCCCTCGGGAAAGGAAAAAAAGGGATGAATGTAGATAAAGCTGAAACATCGGCATAGTCGTAGCGGAAGCACAGAAGCAGCGATGAATTGAATTTGAAATTAGTCAACTGTGTCCAAAAATGCAAACATTCCGAAGGGTCGTCAGGATTTCAACTGAACGATGAAAAACAAGAGTTTTTTGCCTTTGCCTGGAATGCTTTCAATTTGAGAAACTTTTATCGAATGGAGGCCATCCGTCCAGTGGTCACTTTCCAGTAAGCGTTTCGAATCAAACAAAATCTCAACTTCGCCGTCAGTACATTGTCGCTCGGCATTCCACAGCGGCCAGTGGTGCCGAACCAATGTTGCTTACCGCAGAACTAATTACAAAAGTTCACAATGAGCCCGAATTGTGGAAAACCACCTCAATGCTCAGAATTACCATATATCAATGAGTTTGAAATTGATACTAACCGATGAAATGAGACGCAGCAGGACGGAGGCTCACAAAAAATACCAGCCTAAAATGGGGTCCCATTTTTCGGTACGTGGTCGCCACAAATATTGCCGACAGTATGCCGGATTGCTGGGTAGTGCTGATGTGGATACTTTTTTGGGGCTTGCTGGTAGCAGAACCTGAACTGAAACGAAGTAATAAAAACGATAATGGAATCGAAGGGTACGACAAATGCTCTACGCCAAGTGCACGTTAAATGGTGAATTACAGGGATTTTATCGTTCAAAGACAAATGCCATGTGTGCACTTTACTGCGAGCTTGGTATTGGAAAGAAGCTGCAGCTGGGGAATAATCCGGCTATCATCTGCGCAAATCAAGTTTTTCTATTATCATTCGGGTTATTATTATTGTTATTGATTCTTGGGTCCAACCTAAGCTAACGGGAAGAAAGACCGACTGATTTCTGTTGCCACAAGCATGTGACTAATAAGATTAAAATTTATTCCTATGTGAATTTATGAATAATTAGATTTATAATATTCGCTTCATCTCGACTGCAGTTTTATCCCATCAAGAACATAAAGATGGATAGATGAAATGAGATTCTTCCAGAAAGCTTGGAAAGCAGGCTATAGGCAAATCTATTGCTGGGACCAGGACCAGGACCAGGACACAATTTATTTATTCTCTGCTCTTAACTACCCTCTATAAAATTTATTTATTTCAAACTATCCAATTTGCATTTTGTTTAAAATTATCTTCAATCTATTATCCTAGGGGGACTGATCGATGTCGAATGAAAGATGCGACATGAATGCATATTTGAGGATCTCAGTGCTAGCCATTTAATTGCCCTGTGTACTAAAGTTGTGCGGGAAGTTTATTGATGCAGAAGTTCAAGTTCCACAGCGGAATGCAGAGTTAAAGTTTGGGATTTTGTTTTGTCTGGGCTGGTTTGAAAATTGTCATTCAGTTTACAGGTCCAGGAGCTCGATTTAATTACATTTTAGTATTTGATCCTGTTGAGTGCAGTGATAAGGAATTCGGAACATTACCATCTAATCTGATCTTTCTAAAATAATCCAAAATAGCAGAAACATCACTTCTACTTTAGCGTTCTTCAAATCACAGTTTCTCCAACTAACATGAAATTTTTAACCGACTACAACTTTCTGTTGATTGAGCAAATTGATTTCATAGACCACAATAAAAATTTATTAATTTTACAGATGATGCAATTCTACAATACATAAGTACTAACTTTTCAAATGACGCAATATTCCACTCGCACAAAATTTTATAGGCTCCGAATGTAGTTTGCACTCGGCTAGCAAGTACAGCTGTATGAATTTATATGTATCAATTATTCGTCAAGTAGATAATGTCTTCTGTGGTTCAGTCGATTAACTGACGTGCTTTGTGATCTAATGTTTCTCGGTTCAAGTCGCGCTGTTGCTATCGATCTTTTGTTGTTTTATTTCATTCGATTTCAAGCCATGTAAATTTCAAATCAGTCAATTTTACATGTTTTTGAACATACATTTTTTTTAACTGTGCTATAGAGTATTTGAGCGTGAGCGGCCACCCCTGGTTACTACTCCGTTACTGATCGGAATCAGCTGATATTCCACAGAGAAATTCTGGAAGATCAGACCTGGGAATGGCACATCAACCTTCAATGTGCAACTTCTGGTAACCCCGAAGTTTATTGATCAGTACCGGCGCCGGTCAGGTCCGGTTGTAGGTCCGCTTAGGAATAGGAAGTCCAACACTTGTTGTTACTAGAGGCCGTATATACTACTGCGCACTCCACAAGTGTCACGGGAGAAGGATATTTGTTAGTAAAAATTTCAGTAATTGTAACAACTCTGTATGTTCCAGTTTCAAGATGCTCGGGTGCACCACTACACTCACTGACTTCCCGAGTGAACGTTCCAACAATATCTGATACTGAAATCCCGGGAAGTCTTCATTCCTTGTTCTTATTCGTGAAAACTGAAAGAAAATTTAAAATACTATCGCATAACGAACAAAAACTTCCTTATTTTTTCTGAATGGAATGACCTACTACAAAATAAACGAGTGAATAGGATCCTGACGAAATAGTCGATTCACTGTTGTGACATATTCTTAAAAATTATATCAAATCATTTTAAATCACCAAACAAAGGTCTACAGATTTCACGCGCGTCTTGATTGTTTATTATTTTAATTATTTATTAAATTTATTAATAGATTGGGCAACCGGCTACCGAGAAAAAATATTAGTTTATCAAACAAACAAGTATTTTTACCTTTTTTTATATATATAAAAAATAGGTATAGAATTCGCTCAAACTTTAGAAAATTTTTCCGAGGCCCGGAGGGCCGAATGACATATACCAATCGATTCAGCTCGACGAACTGAGCAAATGTCTGTGTGTGTGTGTGTGTGTGTGTGTGTGTGTGTGTGTGTGTGTGTGTGTGTGTGTGTGTGTGTGTGTGTGTATGTGTGTGTGTGTCTGTATGTGTGTTGTCAACTAAGAGGTCGAGATCTCAGAGATGGCTGGACCGATTTTGATCAAACTAGTCGCAAATGAAAGGTCTCCCCGTCACCCAAAACGCTATTGAATGGTTTTGAGATCGGATGTTTACTTTTTGAGTTATACGAAATTTTATGTCAAAATTTTCAGTTTTTTGACAGTATCTGTCACAATTGACCTTGAAAACAGAATATGTTTTCAGACTTAGAATCCGCACGGTAATAGCTATCCAACAAGCCATAGATTGTTAAAATCCGTCCATTTTTAACTGAGATATCGAAATTTGTGTGTAAACGACTTTTCCCCTTATTCCAGCAGTAGAAGTTTTGAGCGCTGTATGATAAAGAAATGCTTGGGAGCAACGGAAAACACGATTTTTTATACTGTGACCAAAAAGACTATGTACAACATCCTTTTCCATGACAATTTGCCTTGGACCGATTTTAGCACGGTTCGTTTTTGGCAACATAATCGTTCGAAAATGGCATATGTAAACCAGATGATATCAGCATTTCCGAGTTGAAAGTTATTCCATAATTATATTGATTTAAACTATTTACAACAATAAAAGCTGGAAGAACATAACTTCCATATACCATACGACTCAGTTCGTCGAGATCAGCAAATGCGTGTGTGACAAATAATTTCACTCAACTTTCTCGGAGATGGCTAAACCGTTTTCTACAGACTCAGATTCATATGAAAAGTAGTATACTCCCAAACAAGGTTCCTGAATTACGTTTGGATCCGACACAGGATGATATATGAAACGAAATTAAAATAATGCAATTCATTTTTCTCGTAGATGGCTGAACCGATCTAAGATTCGAATGAAATCTAAGACTCATTTATGATTCAAATGAGAGGTCTTAAAATCCCATAAAATTCAGTCAGATCCGATCTCTGGTTTAGGAGATACAGGGTGATTAGTATAAAAATGTCAATTTCACATAATTTAATCAGGTTTATCGGGTTTGCTGATTTGGATAGTCGATTACGAAATAAATTTATTTCAGTTTAAGCGGTATTCAGTTTTCGATTCGGAATGTACCCCCAAATTTTAATTCGCACTACAATTTCTTAAAGATGTCTACACACTCCTCAGGTGAATTTAACTGATTTCGGCTACACCGATTTTAGAACTCCGGTTCCAGTATCGAATCGTTTCTCAAAGCTCAATCATTTTTTCATAAAGGCCAAATCGAACTTCAAAAACAAAAATTCAAATTAAAGGACTTAAGGTCCCATACAAAATTGATGAATTTTATCCGATTCTGGAATTATAGATGATGAGTTTTTAAAATTCATACCGATATAGAAGATGTAAATTGTTTGGCGTATTAATTTATGGCCATTCGAATCATTTTGGGCTATGCTAATTCCTGAATACCGGCTCTGGAAGTACCATAAGTAATGACGAGAAACTCTAAAGTGGAACTTACTTCGACATCTCATGGAATGTTCAATCGATTGTCACACGTTAAGATTGAAATTCGATACGATTTGCAGTTTCGACATTACAGGGTAATGAGTGATTGAAATCTCAATTTGCTGTTTAAAACGACGATAGTTAAAATAATGTCATGAGAACTAAAACACCTAAGAATATCCATGCAAAAAAACACATGCGGATTGATAAAAAAAGGTATCATCTCACTGCTAGGTGGATTAATCACGTTTTTTATTACTTATTCATTATACCGATGTATGTTATCAACCTCGATAAAGGATTGGCGCAATAGTTAATTTTTATCATTCAATTAAAAACATTAAAACTCCTGCAATTGTCGCCTTTTACGACATGGAAGCAGGAACTCAGTGGATCTATTCTTGGCTTATTTTTTCCGCCGGATTCCACACGGAATCTAGGCTGGTTCTGTCCGGAGAAAGCTAATAGGTACTATCAATCTCCTAGTGGACCCCAGCCCCTTCGAACTGAGCTTCAGAGTATTTAGGCTTCAAATTGGACGAAGTTAGGTTATGACAGAGAAACGTGTAGTGAAAGAGCTAGGTTCAATAAATATCTGATGTACACTGTGAATCCTTCGAACAATAAATTACGATATTGTATTTTTAAATATTTGCGATTGGTGATTACACATTTTTTTGTTCAACCAATACGGTTTTTGATTTGCATATATTCAAGTGTTTTCATTTAGGGAACATTTAGGGGTTTTTGAAGTGAATACATCTTTCTTTACTATGGGGTGTGTTTTCAAAATTCGCCCTGTGGAAGAATGGGTAGAGTTTAATAGTGAATATCACGAGTTGTATTAATTGCAACAATTAAATTCTTTGTCGTATATATCAGAAATATGATCAGCAATTTATGATAAAATTCGCAACAGTGTTAGATAACCATACATAATTCTAAAATTTAGTTCTCAACTTTAGTTTCAGAACTGACTTCTCGAATTCAGTTTCAGAGTTTCATTCCTAAATTGAGAATCAGAACTTATTTGTAGAATTTATGTTCAGAATTTAGAACCTGTATAGTGCAACTAAATTCGAAGCTTGGACACAGAAACTATATTTAAGAACTGAATTCATTTTCTTAATTTGGAATCCAATTTTTTAAAACCTGGCTAAGAATTAGGGTTCTGCTTTAGATAAATAAATGAAGTGTGTAAATCTTAAAAAAAAGTCACAAATCACGTCAGTAGATCGACTGAACCACAGAAGCCTATATCTACTTGATAAATAAATTTTACATATAAATCCCTACAGCGTTACTTGGTAGACGAGTGCAAATTACATTCGGATCCTGTTACCCGGGTTGGCGGTTCAACGCATACTGAGCTGGTCTTACAAGCCAGTTGGCATATGTTGGAGCCCCGACCTGGAAGGATTCATAGTGTCAGTGGGATCGTAGTACTAGCCATGATATTATTCTGTACACTAAAAATCGGCTGCGAAGTCTGTTGAAACAGAAAGGCCAAATTCCACAAAAAGGAATGTAATGCCAAGACTTTGCTTCTGCTAAATTCACATAAATAATTAATAAGAACGATTATCGGTTTCTGGAAGTGTGAAAGAAGCATACCAGTCTTATTTTTATCCACGTTCTTCAGTTACGTCTGTAACATTACCCATCCACGTTTTTGGTTTGTGAAAAAAACAAACATTTTTTTCGATTCCTTTACGTTTCGTTTTCGGATTATAAGTGCCTAAAGTAGTTCAAATTGAACTGCCTTCTCCACCTAGCAGTTCAATTTAAACAGCTAAGCAGACGCAAAGTTTACACTATTTATGTAACACTCTTGGTATATTGACAAAAACCTGTTTTAATCCACCTAGTGGTGTAATGATACCTTTCTCATATTAATCATACTATCATATATAATACTGTGGTATTCTTCAAAATAATTTTCTTCGATTCTTGAGAAAATAACCGAAATCGGTTTTTTGCCGTCTACTGACAAAAACTATCAATTGGAGAATTTTTGCCCTTCTCAGTGATGGTATAAAATTTTTAACATAATTTACTCATATTTCCGGGTTAGGAGGTTGGACCCGGATGAAATTCAGTAATTCCATATGGAACCACAGGACCTTTCATTTGCACCTATATTTGTGAAAATCGGTCGCGCCATCTATGAGAAAAGTAAGAACACTTATTTTCACAATTTTTGCATATTTTACCCCATAACTCCGGAACCGGAAGTCATTTTAATCTAAGTTTGTGAAAATCGGTTCAGCCATCTCCGAGGAAAGTTAGTGCATAAAAACGTTACATACACACAGACGCACATACACACACATGCACACAAAGACATTTTGCGTACTCGACGAGCTGAGTCGAATGGTATATGAATCTCGGCTTTCTGAACCTCGATTCAAAAGTCGGTTTTCACAGCGATTGCATAACCTTTCTCTATGAGAAAGGCAAAAAGTCCTGGTTGTACCCAATTTTTATCAATCGAGTTAAAATTAAGGAAAACAAATAATATTCTGGTTGAATTGGAATCGCGGGTGGTTTTATGATAAATCCTCTCAGCACAAATGGTTACGATCTTCCAGTTCGGGAGTAACGGGGTAAAATGAGCAAAAAAATTCACTCAGAGACCGCATAACCGACATTCTTGGACTGAGATTTAAATGAAAAGTCCTTAGCTTCACACTTAGAGAAAATCGTGTAAATTCACGTCTTAATAGATGCACATAAAAGGAGCGTCATAGTTCACCTAAATTTACAACTCAACTCTATTATTACATATAAATCATATCACTTAACTGATCCTCTTAAAAGTATTCTAACGGCTTTATTACCAACAGTAAGAACATTTTTAAAACAGTTGACAGAACAATGGCCCCTCCTTGCAGCGATCGTATCTATCGATGGCTGAAATACCTACAGAAATCGAGAATATGATCACTATACTGCAGTGGAATTGCAGAAGTATCATCCCAAAATTGGATTCTTTCAAATTATTGATAAATTCGCGTAACTGCGACGTATTTTCATTGTGTAAAACATGGCTTACTTCAAATATAAACTTTGACTTCCACAATTTCAACGTTATACACCTGGATCGAGGAGACTCCTATGGAGGGGTTCTTTTAGGGATCAAAAAGTGCTATTCGTTTTATAGAATTAACCTCCCCTCGATCCCGGGCATTGAAGTTGTTGCTTGCCAAATCAGAATTAGAGGTAAAGATTTTTGTATAGCTTCTATCTACATACCTCCCAGAGTCTCGATAGGGCATCGACGACTGGCAGACATCATTGAGCTTCTTCCCACCCCGCGGTTAGTTTTAGGAGACTTTAAGTAGCATGGTACGGGGTGGGGCTGCCTATATGATGATAACCGTTCTTCGTTAATTTATGATCTGTGCGACAACTTCAATATGACAATTTTAAATACGGGTGAAATGACACGCAATTCAAGACCGCCAGCCTGCTCTAGTGCGCTGGACTTATCCCTTTGCTCGACATCACTACAGCTAGATTGCAAGTGGAAGGTAATCCCTGATCCCCACGGTAGTGATCACTTGCCGATTTTGGTTTCAATATCCACTGGTGCACAAACACCGACATCAGTCGATATGACATATGATCTCACGAAAAACATCGACTGGAATTCCTACTCGACCGCGATATCCCAAGCTCTCGAAACGAAACAACCAGATTCGCTAGAAGAAGAATACAAATCCCTAGCTGACTTGATCCTCAACGCCGCGATTCAAGCCCAGACCAAACGAGTACCCAAAACTACACGGAACGACCGAAATCAGCATTTTCGCGAAAAATTTAGTTGATTTGCTGATTTTAGTTAGTTATTTTTTGAGACAACTAAAAAAATCTTACTTTTGCTGATTTAGATTTTTTATTCTCATTCCCTTAATAATAATAAAATATTTGTTGAAATGACTATTTTTTTTAGTTGAATTCACAAATTAAACGTGCTGTCATTTCTTAGCTAAGGCACATTTCATTTCCATTCAACTAATTTTTTAGTTGAATTAAACAAATATAATGTTGTTTTCAACCAATATGAATGGTTGAATTGGCTTCTGCAATCTGCAGCTATATGGCGCCCTGTCACCGAAACGGTAACACAGTAATGACTACTAGCCACTAGATGGCACACTACTGCCGAAAAATTCCAGACGCGGTTGTCTTTTCTATATTGGCAGGTATAAATACGATGTTGTATTGGAGAAAAAGACATAAACGAAACGTAAACATCGTTTTGAATTTTTTTCTTCTTAATCACTGTTTTCTTCATTCTCACTGAAAACTTTGAGCACTCGGAAAACAAAAACCGAATACAAATAGTACACCGGACGGCGCAGCTCGGAAGGTTTGAAGATACAAAAAAACTTCATCACAATTAGAGTGAAACATTCGAAATTCACTTCACTGTTCCGCGTAAAAACATTATTACGCACAATCGCTTCAAGTGCGCACAAATTCTGAATAAATACGATTTCCACTAACAGTTTACGACATTTTTACATATCGGTTTAGAAATTTAAATAAAGATATATCGAACACATGCGAAAAACATCAAAACAATTTTCAAGCAGTTTCAATAAGACTGTCCTTTTTAGCTTTTTAATGGATTGTTTTGCTTTGACACTTCTCATGAGTTTTTGGCTAATAAACTTGTTAATAATACCCATTTCAGTTTTGGTTTCTTTGTGCTGTCCTTCAGTAATGATGGTGATAGATAAATAGAAACAAATTTTCTGATTTTAATAACAAAATTAGTTGTAAATGAGAATTTCGTGTTGGATTGAAATATTGCTGGTTTGTGTCCAGGATATTCACCAACTAAACACATTCTCTAAAAATAAGAGTTTTTTCAGTAAAGTAAATTCTCAATTTTAACTAATTTTATAGTTATTTTGGAAATTTTGTTGTTAAAATCAACTAATTCAAAAACAGTAATACGAATTAGGCGCAGAGCTAATTTCGGTCGTTCCGTGTACAATCACTACGCGACCTTCAACCCCATGGTGTGATAAAGAGTGCTCGGAAATATATAAAACAAAATCATCCGCGTTTAAAAAATTCGGGAACAGTGGCAAGCGCGAAGACTACGAGAAATATGCATCATTAGAAAAGACCCTGAAAAATCTGATTAAAGCAAAAAAATAGGTTACTGGCGTCGGTTCGTCAATGGCCTATCTAGGGAAACATCGATGACCACTCTGTGGAATACAGCCCGTCGTATGAGAAATGCAACCACTAATAACGAATCTGTAGAATATTCAAATCGCTGGATATTTGACTTCGCCAAGAAAGTTTGCCCGGATTTTGTTCGCGAATCGAATATCTATCGCGTCGCGTCCTCTCGATACAGTGAAAACGATTCCCCCTTTACGATGACGGAGTTTTCTCTTGCCCTCTTATCGTGCAACAACAATGCCCCAGGGTGTGATAAAATTAAATTCAACTTGCTTAAAAATCTTCCCGATATCGCGAAAAAACGTCTGTTGAACTTGTTCAACAAGTTCGTCGAACAGAACTTTGTTCCTCAAGACTGGAGACAAGTGAGGGTTATCGCTATTCAGAAACCGGACAAACCAGCCTCCAACCACAACTCGTATCGACCGATTGCAATGCTTTCCTGTATTCGGAAACTGCTGGAAAAAATGATTCTGTTTCGTCTCGATGAATGGATGGAAACAAGTGGCTTGCTTTCAGATACACAATTTGGCTTCCGTAAAGGCAAAGGAACGAACGATTGCCTTGCGCTGCTTTCTACAGAAATTCAAATGGCATTCGCTCACAAGAAGCAAATGGCATCAGTATTCTTTGACATAAAGGGGGCTTTTGATTCAGTTTCCATAAAAATTCTCTCGGAGAAGCTGCACAAGCTTGGTCTTTCCCCACCTTTGAACAATTTTTTGCACAACTTATTATCGGAAAAGCACATGTTTTTTAGACATGACTTGACGACATCACGAATTAGTTACATGGCCCTTCCCCTGGGCTCATGCCTCAGCCCCCTTCTTTATAACTTTTACGTCAATGACATCGATGAATGTCTTGAAAATTCTTGCACGTTAAGGCAACTTGCAGATGATGGCGTGGTGTCTATTACAGGATCCAAGTCTACCGACCTGCAAGGACCATTACAAACTACCTTAGACACTTTGTCTACATGGGCTCTACAGCTGGGTATCGAATTCTCCACGGAGAAAACTGAGTTGGTAGTATTTTCCAGGAATCGTGAACCTGCACAACTACAGCTTCAACTAATGGGTCAAACCATAGCTCAGGCCTTCACATTCAAATACCTCGGAGTCTTGTTCGATTCCAAAGGTACCTGGGGATGTCACATTAGGTATCTGAAACGAAAATGCCAAAAAAGAATCAACTTTCTCCGTACAGTGACCGGGACTTGGTGGGGAGCTCACCCAACAGATCTTATAAGGCTGTACCAAACAACGATATTGTCAGTGATGGAGTATGGATGTTTCTGTTTCCGTTCAGCCGCGAAAATACACTTTATTAAGCTGGAGAGAGTCCAGTATCGTTGCTTGCGTATTGCCTTGGGTTGTATGCAGTCGACTCATACGGGGAGTCTCGAGGTACTAGCGGGAATTCTACCGTTGAAAAACCGTTTGTGGGATCTCTCATATCGACAACTCATTCGATGTAGCGTCTTAAACCCGTTGGTTATCGATAACTTTGAACGGCTAGTCGAGCTTAATTCTCAGACCCGATTTATGACATTGTACTTTGATTTCATGTCTCGTAACAATTATTCTTCTTCATACAATCCTCACAGTGTTCGTTTCTATGATACTTCTAATTCTACGGTGTTTTTCGACACATCCATGAAAGAAGATATTTATGGAATCCCGGATCACGTATGCCCTCAAGTGATCCCAAATATTTTTAATGACAAATTTAGAGAAGTCGACTGTAATAAAATGTTTTACACTGACGGATCACATCTCGACGGGTTCACTGGCTTCGGTATTTTTAATAAAAATTTCACCGCCTCCTATAAACTCAGTGATCCGGCTTCAGTTTACGTCGCAGAACTAGCTACAATTCAGTATACCCTTGAGATCATTGAAACTTTGCCCACAGACCACTACTTCATTGTATCGGACAGTCTCAGCTCTATCGAGGCTCTTCGCTCAGTGAAGCCTGGAAAGTACTCGCCGTATTTCCTGGGGAAAATACGGGAACAACTGAGTGCTTTATCTGCAAAATCATACCGGATTACCTTGGTTTGGGTCCCATCACATTGTTCCGTAAGGGGTAATGAGATGGCGGACTCACTGGCCAAGGTGGGCGCATTACAAGGTGAAACCTATGAAAGACCAATCTGCTTCAATGAATTTTTCAGTCGTTCTCGTCAAGAGGCACTCGTCAGCTGGCAAACCTCCGGGAATGATGGATATCTAGGACGGTGATTACATTCCATTATACCGCAGGTATCGACGAAAGCTTGGTTCCGAGGGTTGGATGTGAACCGGGACTTTATTCGCACAATGTCAAGACTTATGTCCAACCACTCTTTGCTCAAAGCGCATCTTCATCGTGTTGGCCTTAGTGAGAGTAATCTTTGCGTTTGCGGAGACGGTTATCATGACATCGAGCATGTTGTTTGGGTGTGCTCCGAGTATTGCGACGTCAGACTCCAGCTAATTTATTCCCTTCGGGCCCGAGGTAGACCACCTTATGTTCCAGTCCTTGACGTTTTGGCAACCCGAGATCTCCTTTACATGACCTACCTCTATAACTTCCTCAAAGCTATAAACGTGCAAATCTAGTGCCCTCTCTTTCTCTTTCTTTCTTCTACAGTGGTCCTACCCCAAACGAACTAAACACTGGTCAAGCTGAATTGCTGGAAACCATCCATAAATGAAACACCGACATCAAAGTACACCAACAAAGCATCCGAGTCTAGTATAGTCTCTTCGTCGTTACAATCTGGAGAACGTCAAGAACTCGGAAATGAAAAGTGTGGTTAGAAGATGCAAGCTATTAATGAATGATTTGTAATATCAAAATATGTTCAAAATCAATACAGTATAGGTCCCACCCTCCTGACACTCCTTTACTAACTTTAGGGGAGCAGGTCGCCCCATAATACGGCTTCCACTCTTATCCACCTAACAACAAGATAATCGGCCACGTTAAGCTAACGCACATGAGCCCAATAAAAATTATATTATAAAAAAAAAATCATATCACTAACTTCACAGTTAATTTAGTTGAAGTTTATATTCATACAGACACAAAAATTATTTTTACATGATAATAGACGTAATATTGTGTCATCACCGAAGAAATCACGGCATGCTTGAGTTTACGTCAAGCATACACTCTTATGGCATTTTCGTTTTTACCGGTGACACTATACCGGTGTAGGGAAGAAAAGGATGGCTTGATTATCAAGTATGCCGTAATTTCTTTGGTGATGATAAAATATTACATCTATCAACATGTAAAAATAATATTTGTGTCTGTCTCGGTTTGAACTTCAGCTAAGTTAACTTTGAAGTTATACACTCTAAAAAATTTTGAATTTTACAGGTGACTTAATCCCTCATACGATGTAATTCATAAAGACCTAATTTGTCAAATGACGGAAAATTTTATTAGTAATGACTTAATGTTAGATGAGCTTGAATTTACTGGTTTCGACTGTAACTGGCGTTGTGCTAGCAGGTTCGACTGTATAAATTTTAATGCACCTCTTACCAGCCAAGCAGATGCATGCTTCTGTGGCTCAGTCGATTAATAGACTTAATTGTGATCCAATGATTCTCGGTTCAAGTCGCGGTGGTTGCTATCAGTATTCTTTTTTTATTATTTCAATGAATTTCATGTCATGGAGTCTTAGACACAATATTAAATGTTCTTCGACGTAAATTTGCGTGAACTGAGACGCTCCATTTATGTGCATCTAATAAGATGTAAAATCACAGGTTTTTTTTTAAGTGTGTAGATATGACTTATCTTTATATGCTTTACACGATTTTTTCTAAGTGTATACATTTCGTTTTTCTAAGAGTGCACATACATTGCTATTGAATTTCATCCGGATCCAACTTTCGGCTCCGGAGTAAAATGTACGAAACAATGAATAAAGTGCACTCAATTTCCTCAGAGCACAACCGGTTTCAAAATTACAGACTGATAAGTATTAAAATTTCTCTTTCAAGAGCTACATAACAAGCAAACTAGCCGTGTAATTCTTAAGTTGGACAGGTCTAGTTAGTTGATGACCAAATAGATTGATTCCAGATACACCATACCAAAAAAAGTGCAGAACCCATTTCAATTTGAACCGCTAAGCAGACGTAAAGTTTCTGCTACTTACAGAACACTTTTAATGTGGAACACATTTTTGTTTTCTATATAGGGGTGCAAACTAGAAACTCAAGAAAAATACACGTAGATATGTGGTCAGACTTTGAACAATTACAGCTCAGTCAATTTTGTATCAATTATTAATATTATGTCACCATTTGATTGGAAATATTTCTACGTATTGATTTGAATGTTCATAGCCATGTTTTTTCATTTGTATATCATTGAAATGTTGATTAATAGCTAGCAGTGTCCTATTTGTCTGCAAAAAATCTCCGGCATACCGGATTTCCCTGCCATAGTCGACGATTTTGAAGGAGTAAGCGATATATCAAAGGGAAAGCATCGCTCTGATTGGTCAATCGATGCAAAAGCGAAGCTGTTGGAAGCACGCGAAGCTATAAATAGAAGCGAAATTATAGCTAACGTTTCATTCAGTGGTTAGCTCTTTCTGAGTGAAGACGTAATCTCATTCGCTAGCAAGCTTTTCTGGATTCTACTCTCGCGCTGTTCGCAAGTTCGTCGTCATCCCAAGAAATGGGAAAACCAGGCTCTGGTAAAGGGCATTCCAGTACTGGCGCTGGAAAACGGCCGCTTGATCCTGATTCGAAAACCAACGGTGACGAAGAGGCTGCAAGGAAACGTTTATTGGAAAACAACAGATTTTCTAACTTATCTAACGGTGAAGATATGGAAAATAAGGAGAAAATGCCACCCTTTTACGTAAAGGGTTTTCCGCCTACACTAAGGACGGACCTCAACAATCTCATTAACCATGGCGTAAAAGCAACAATTCGTCTGTGTACAAACGGGTACAAGATCGTCGTTCCAAATAGGCATCATTTCAATGCAGTGCAAAATTATCTTAAGCAAGTGAAGTTTGAATATTTTACACACGACATACCTTCCACTAAACCATTAAAGGTAGTCCTGCGAGGTTTACCCGATATGCTGACGAGTGAGCTCCAGCAAGCTTTAACGGAAAAACTACTGAAACCGTTGGCGGTGTATAAAATAAGAAGACAGAATGAAAACACCAAGTATCGAGATCAACTCTACCTGATCCATTTAGAGAAAGGCTCTGTAACGCTAAATGAGTTAAAAAATATAAAAGCTCTATTCCATATAATTGTTGAATGGGAGCGTTATAAACCCGTGCACCGTGATGTGACGCAATGCACCAATTGCTTGAATTTCGGACATGGAGCGAAAAACTGTTTCATCCGTTCCAAATGTATCAAGTGTGGCGAAAATCACAAACTGGATGAATGTTTGATGGATCAAATCGAAGAAAAATGTTTCAACTGTGGCGAGAATCATCTTTCCACAAATAGAACCTGTAAAAAACGTGCGGAATACATCCAAATTCGCAACAAAAATGCTACCAAAAACCAACCCAGAAGAAGAACACTTCCTCCTCCAGCGATCAACGACCAGAACTACCCAATGCTAACTCCTCGATTGGGAATCCCTAATCTATTGCCGATAAATCCTCAACCACTGCCGAAAGCTTCAACATCTGGATCATCAAAGGCGGAAAAACGTGATGGACCATCTGTGCACTTGCCTCCAGGATTCCAATGTAAACAGAACAGTGTTCCTCTCCCCCCTGAGGAAACCTCGCCGCTCTACACTCCGGAGCAGCTCGCCGTGTTATTTCAACATCTTGCAACTAGTCTGCGCAATTGCAAGTCTCGTTTCGAACAGATCTACACCCTTGGTTTATTTGTCATCGAAAATGGCTGCTAAATTGAAGCTGGTCAACTGGAACGCATGCTCACTCAAGAGCAAAATTATCGAATTGGGAGTCTTTCTTGAGGAGAAAAGGATAGACATTGCTTTCATCACCGAAACTCACCTCAAACCTGAGGTGAACATCAACATACCAGGATTCCGCCTGGTAAGACGAGATCGACCGAACACCAGAGGGGGAGGTGTAGCTATTGCGATCAGGAATAACATCAACTGTCAACTACTACCGAGTTTTCAACTACAATTCATCGAAGCTGTAGGAGTGGAAATAACCACATCTGTCGGCACCATCACCTTCATCGTGGCATACTGCCCGAAACAAGCGTCAGCCCGCAATGAAACATCAACTTCTCTTCGGCAAGACATCATCAAGCTGACTCGACGGCAGGGTCAGTTCATCATTGCTGGCGACCTAAATGCGAAACACCAATCCTGGGGGAACCTGAGACGAAACCAAAACGGCGAAATATGGAGCAACGATGCAGATGAAGGGCATTATATCATCCTGGATCCAGACGGTCCAACACGCTTGAATCGTTCCGGCAACCATGCAACATTAGACCTCTATATCACCAACACGAGCAACATCACTCAACCGGTTGTCTATCAGGAGCTAAGCTCAGACCACTACCCGGTGGTGGCTGAAGTTGGCTCCTCGGTCAATCGATCTGAGTACAGCAGGCGCAACTATCATCTGGTCAACTGGGGACGCTTTCAACAATGTGTTGACAACAACATGAACTATAATCACCATCCAGAAACGCAGTCAGACATCGATCATCAACTCCACTCCATTGAAGCTGCTATCTCACAGGCACGTCAACAACATGTACCAGCTTCTCGTATGGTGAGTAACTATTTAAATATCGATAATCTTACTAAAGATCTCATCCGCCTACGTAACACCACTCGCAGACGGTACCAACGTACTGGGCTGCCTTCGTTAAAAACCGATGTCAATCGTATGACAAAAATCATTCAGGCTAGAATGATTGATCTCAAGAACAATAACTTTTCATCCAAAATTCGCGCTCTCCCAGATTGTTCAAAGCCGTTCTGGAAACTCACAAAAATTTTAAAAACTAAACCCAGGCCCATTCCACCGTTGTTGCCATTAGACATCAGCAACTGCCCAGTGGATCGTCTAATAACTCCCGTAGAGAAGGCAGCTGAGATAGGTCGGCATTTCGTGAGCTCCCACAATCTCGGACAAAACATTGTCAGCCCGCATGAAGCGGCTGTTAGAAACAATGCGAACAACCTACTAGTTCCCAACGATTTTTCGGAGGAGTTGGAGATCACAGCTCACGAACTGTCGACCTACATTAAAACATCCAAAAACATGAAGGCCCCAGGTTTCGATAACATCCTGAACATAGAACTCAAACATATGAGCTTCGAGTTCTTTAATCATCTTGCGACGATCTTCAACCAATGTCTTCGACTTAGCTAGGGGAAGTAGCTAAGTCGAAGACATTGGTTGAAGATCGTCGCAAGATGATTAAAGAACTCGAAGCTCATATGTTTGAGTGGAAGTCAGCTAAGGTCATACCCATAAAGAAACCTGGGAAAGACCCTTCTTCTCCTAAAAGTTATCGTCCCATCAGCCTTCTCTCGGGGTTATCAAAGCTTTTCGAAAGGGCTATCTATCGACGGCTGCTTGCATCCACCGAGCAACATAACATCCTACTCGATGAACAATTCGGTTTTCGACAAGGACGATCCACTGTCCACCAACTGACCCGCGTCACCAACATCCTCAAAAGGAACAAATCACTGTCCAAAACATCTGCTATGGCTCTACTCGACGTAGAAATGGCCTTCGACAACGTTTGGCATGATGGTCTGATATATAAACTCTGCAGGTACAATCTTCCTAGCTTTCTAGTCAAGATAATAAAAAGTTATTTGTCAGAGAGAACATTCAGAGTCTTCATTAACGGAGCAATATCCGACGCACAAGAAATTTCCGCTGGTGTTCCACAGGGAAGTATACTTGGTCCACTTTTATTCAACCTTTTCACCTCGGACATACCCCCACTCCCAAAAAACGGAACTCTGTCGCTGTTCGCCGATGATACTGCAGTCGTCCACAATGGTAGGGTCATAAAATCGCTAACATCAAAACTCCAACAAGACCTGAATGTTCTGGCTGATTATTTTACAAGCTGGAAGATCTGTATAAATGCATCGAAGACACAGACCATTATTTTCCCACATTCAAAATCCCAGAGACTTGTTCCGGCTGAGGACTGTAAAATCACCCTAAACGGCACAGCGGTGGAATGGACCAATGAAGCAGTCTACCTAGGCTTGACTCTGGACAGCAAGATGATCTTCAGGCAACAGGTTGACAAAACGGTCAATAAATGTAACATTCTACTAAAATTATTGTATCCACTAATAAACCGTAAGTCGACCTTATCCCTGAGGAACAAGCTTGCTGTCTATAAACAAATCATCCTTCCCGTGATTGAATACGGAGCGCCAATTTGGGAGAGTTGCGCAAAAACTCATCACCTAAAACTTCAACGTGTTCAGAATAAATTCCTCCGAATTATTTTGAACACCCCTTCACGAACAAGAATAACTGAGATCCATCGTCTAGCCGGAATGCAAACTCTGGCGGAGAGATTTCAAAACAACGTGCGACGGTTCAAGGACCGATGCGAAGCCTCTGAACAGCCCACCATACGAGAACTGGTAATACATTAGGTTAAGATAGTTGTTAAGTAGGTAGGTTATACAATTAATTAAATTCCCAAATCACTTACCTTCAAGGTAGAAAATGTAAACCAAATTATAAAAAATAAATGAATGAACAAAAAAAAGAGAAGATCACACGAACCAGAGCTGAAAAACGACAAGTTGTACCAATCGCCATGTAAACCATCTTTGTAAACGAGAATCAGAAAATAAAGATACATTTTACTACTACTACTACTAGCTAACGTTTCAGTCTTATGCGTAGTTTGTTAGAGGTAGGTTGTTGCTAGACAGCAAAACAAAAAGTGCCATAAAACGATTTGAAGCTTTAACTGGTTATGCTCTGATCTTGTGTCAAGCAAGATCGGATGAAATTCCATGTTATGTCGTTTCGCCTGAGAAATTGGCAACTAACCCAGGATAAATTTTGAGTGCATAAGATTAATTTCTAATTTATATAAGATGAACTCGATTGATGTTGAGATAAAGTTTATCGCTTCAACCGAAATCGCAGAAGGATAGTAATGGTAGAGAAACGCTATAAAAATAACTGCTTGTATACAAAACTTGAACACAAACTTGGCGAAGAGAAGCTTAAATATCGATATCCGTATCGCAAGCGTGTACAAACATATAATTGCATACATTTGGGCTATTGATGTAATTTCGTCGGCTACAAAACAAATACAAATCACGACAATTAGAGTCTATATTCTGGGTTCGCGTGTTCGATATTGGTTTCTAATAATGATCAATCTAAGCAGACTCTCGTGCATTTTCGGGTTCAAAAGTGTGACGATTAATTGAAAATATCGATCATCGGAGATTTTGGTTGCCTTGTTCCACATCAATGGCTCGAACAACCCCATGGGGCTGATCCTTTTAGTTTTTGTTTTGCAACGGAGTGCAATGTCTTTTCTGACGTGCCGAACGAAAACGTGTTTTCAACTATTTCTGGCCGATGCAGGTATGGTCATTTAGGGGTTCGCCAAATTTTGTGCTAGGGCACATAACCGTTTTTATTATTCTTACGTTACGTCTTTGACTCATCAGTGCAGAGCAGTTCAAACTGAACTGCTTAGTGCTAAACTCGGCAGTTCAATCTGAACCGCTAAGCAGACGTAAAGTTTCTGCTACTTACAGAACATTTTTTGTTTTGCAACGGAGTGCAATGTCTTTTCTGACGTGCCGAACGAAAACGTGTTTTCGACTATTTCAGAAAAGACATTGCACTTAGTTTAGTTTAGCACTAAGCAGTTCAGTTTGAACTGATCTGCACTGATGAAACAAAGACGAAACGTAAAAATAATAAAAACGGTTATGTGCCCTAGCACAAAATTTGTCTAACCCCTAAATAGGTTATGTTAGTTGCTGGCCAAACGAACCGATTTCGGTTATACTTGTTTCAAGTTTTCCGTTCCGGAAGTACCGGAAATAGTGGTTGAAACTCAAAAAACGCACTCACTTCATTTTCTCATAGACGCCTAAACCGATTTTCCTAAACTTAGGCTCGAATGAGAGGTTGAATGGACCCAGAATTGGCTATTGAATTTTGTTCGGTTTGGACTTCTGGTTCCGGAACTACTAGGAGAAGTGCCTTTAAAATTTCAAAACACCATTCAGAGTGACGATGCAAAAAAGGGTAGAAGAATTGGGCTCAAAACTGTTTCAGTTCCCTACAAACTTTAGTTACAGGCTAAACGAACCGATTTTAGCTATACTGGATCTCAGTTTCCGGTTCCGGAAATGATGGTGGAAAACTTAAAAACGAAACTAACTTAATTTTTTTAACAGACGGCTGAACCGTCATACTTAGACCCAAATGAAGATGATAGATCCCATGGACCAACGATTTGATTTTTGTTTGCATTCGACTTCCGGTTTTGGAACAACAGGGCGAAGTGTGTTCAATATTACAAACCGTCATTTAGAGCGATAATACAAAAGCCGAAAAAACTATTCTAAATTTGGCTCAAAATATGCAAATTGTAAATGTCACACTAGTTTATGCCGACATAAACTTTCTTGTTCTATTTCAAGATTAAAAGATAAATGAGATCAAAAATAACATCCTCCCAGATTTCTCTTCAAACTTTACTTATTTTATGACCTTTCAGAAACCGTATGAGATTAATCTTTATCGATCTGACATCTGTTGAATATTTTATATTAGAAGGTTGACTAGTTTTTGACGAAAAAACAATCATAACTTTTGGATGGTAGCTTATATTGAAAAGCTTAGTTGAGCAAAGTTGTGCGTAATAATTAGCTCGACAAATCTTCGGAAGACATTTTTTTTGTAAAACTGTTTACGAAAATGGTAATTTTTTGAGTCACCCTACTTTTCCCTCGTAAAACTGATGTAACTCGATCAAAAGAAGAGGTGGGAAGATGGCTTCTTCTGCAAAGTTGCTCAAAATGAAATTTTCCACACATTTGCTGTGAAGTGCAATGATAATTAAATTCAAATAAGAAAGTTAGAATTCGGATTTACATCCTAGCATGGACCATTTCCCGTTTCGGGACACTGTGCAGTGTTTTTCTATTAAAAAGGACATATGAATAATCCAAGGACCAGCCATTTCTTGAACAACAACATGTTGACAAATAGCCAGAGTAATTAGGAACCAATTTCAAACAACATGAAATCGGCATTAAATACTCTTCAGCAATTCGACGGTAAGCCAACATACTTGCTCTGTTTGAAGGACTTTCTAAATTTCAAATGGTCATACAAACATATAATCCAATTCAAATTTCCTCATTCAGCAAAAGGCGATAGCTATTCAAATGTCATCATAGACACGCGGGGAGTTATGAGATAGCAAATTATAATCACTTAGTTGTTTCACCTTTTGACGAACATTCATGAACGCCTCATTCATCCGAAATCAATTTCAGCTTCTTTGGGTTTAAAAATCTCCTGTGAATACAATACGAATGAGTAATCAAAATCAGTACAATACCCTTTAAAACCAGTACAAAAAGAGTCTCACGCCTTTATTACGTGTTTACTCCCTACAAAAGAATACCAAAATGCCAGAACCTCGCTACAAGACGAAAACTTTCCATCGATAATCCTTTTTCCATTATCACTTCGTATGACATGAAAATAAATTGCGTTTTTTCCACTCGAAACATTAGGTTAGGTGGTTGCGTTTTTTCAGCTTTCCACGAATCGTTTTGCATGGTTCAGAACTACGTGGCTACACTTAACCAACCGTAGCGTTGGTAGTCGGGCAAAACAATAGGTTTCGACTCCGACCAACCGAATCTGGATGCGAATAGAAACTATAGTAACTGCTGGATAGAGTCTTCATTATTGGTAGTAGAAATACCCGTCTGCCGCACAAAACAACGTATCTTCGAAAGTGCATAAAACTTTACGCGATTATCCGTTGCTGCCGATTGCTGGATTGGAGTAATCCATATGACAGTGTGTAGATGCTATGACACATTGTTTTCATTAATGGAATTGTTGAAAATTCGTTCTCTACGATATTAAACATTGTTCGAAGCGTTTTACCTTTTTTATATATATAAAAAATAGGTATAGAATTCGCTCAAACTTTAGAAAAATTTTCCGAGGCTACCACTCGATTCAGCTCGACGAACTGAAAAAATGTCCGTGTGTGTGTGTGTGTGTGTGTGTGTGTGTGTGTGTGAGAGAGTGAGTGTGTATGTGTGTGTATGTGTGTGTCTGTATGAGTGTTGTCAACTAAGAGGTCGAGATCTCAGAGATGGCTGGACCGATTTTGATCAAACTAGTCGCAAATGAAAGGTCTCCCTGTCACCCAGAACGCTATTGAATGGTTTTCAGATCGGATGTTTACTTTTTGAGTTATACAAAGTTTTATGTCAAAATTTTCAGTTTTTTGACAGTATCTGTCACAATGGACCTTGAAAACGGAATATGTTTATAGATTTAGATTCCGCAAGGTAATAGCTATCTAACAAGCCATAGATTGTTAGAATCCATCCATTTTTAACGGAGATATCGATATTTTTGTGTAAGTGATTTTTTGCCTTATTCCAGTAGTAAGAGTTTTGAGCGCTGAATGACAAAATAATGTTTGGGAGCAACGTGGAACACGATTTTTTATACAAGTGTTTCGAAGTACAAAAAAGACTGTGTACAGCCTACTTTTTTGTGAAATTTTGCTTCGGACCGATTTTAGCACGGTTCGTTTTTGGCAACATAATTGTTCGAATATGACACATGTAAACCAGATGATGGCAGCATTTTCGAGTTGAAAGCAATTCCATAATTATATTGATTTAAACTGCTAACAGCAATAAATGCTGGAAGAACATTAACCTCATATACCATTCGACCCAGTTCGTCGAGATCAGCAAATGCTTGTGCAACAAATAATTTCACTCAATTTTCTCGGAGATAGCTAAATTGTTTTCTACAAACTCAGATTCATATGAAAAGTAGTATACTTCCAAACAAGGTTCCTGAATTACGTTTGGATGATCTATGATTAAAATGAGAGGTCTTGAAATCCTATAAAACATTTTAATTTTTAGTCAGATCCGACTGCCGGTTTAGGAGATACAGGGTGATTAGTATGAAAATGTCCAATCGGTTTATCGGGTTTGCAGATTTGGATAGTCGATTACTAAATAAATTTAAGCGGTATTCGTTTTTGGATTCAATGTACCCCCAAATTTTTATTCGCACTACCATTTCTCAAAGATGTCTACACACTCCTCAGGTGAATTTAACTGATTTCGGCTACATCGATTTTAGAGTTCCGGTTCCAGTATCGAATCGTTTCTCATAGCTCAATCATTTTCTCAAAAAGGCCAAATCGAACTTCAAAAACAAAAATTCAAATTAAAGGACTTAAGGTCCCATACAAAATTGATGAATTACAGGGTCCGGCACTCGAAGTGTAACCAACTTCAGACCTTCGAGCCTGGCGTCAAGATAAATGCGACATATTATCGGGAAAGTATTCTGGAGGTTGCTTTGAAGCCGTGGGCAGACAAACATTTCGGTGGCAGACCATGGACGTTTCAGCAGGACTCGGCACCGTCTCACAAAGCTCGAGTGAACCAAGAATGGCTGAAAAACAACGTTCCGAACTTCATCACGTCCACACAATGGCTCTCGAATTCACCAGATGCGAATCCAATGGATTATTCTCTTTGGGCCATTTTGGAGAGCAAAGTCCGAACTAAAAGATACACCAGTCTCGAGGCGCTGAAAAAAGTTATTGTCCGCGAGTGGGCCTAAATACCTGCAAGTCTCATTCGGCAACTTGCGATTCGTTTTTTACCGTCTCAAGACCATAGTCAAGGCCAGTGCAGTAAAACTTCATTCAATTCAATTGAAACTGAATGTGGAACACATTGACGATCTCTATAATGCAGTACACTTCACTCTCTGACAGACACAATGTTTGCTGACGTCCCGAACGGGCAGCATTCAGTTCATCACTCGTTTCTCTTCAATCGGCTCAGTTTAACCACCGTCAGTTGATCTCTTGAAGTGACAAAATATCTCTTTCAATAGAGTGAGAGCGGCCTTCAAATGAGGTTCATTTAAACATTAGAATTGGTTCAAGATAATAGATGAAAGACAAACCAGATAGCTGAAATATCAATCATAGAATACACATAAATTAATTGTTTCCTCCTTCCGTTTTTATTTTTAGTACTTTAATCCATTCATAATTCTATTCGTTCGAACTTGCTTACTACCAAGAGCGAAGCAATGAAGGAGCTACACTACTTGGCACTCGAAACTGAGCAAGCAAAACTTCGAATGACTAGATACGATTATTCAACTGACGATGAATTCCGGGAGCTTCACTTGAAAATGGCAGCCAAAGTCAAGTGAATTAGTATGGATATGCTGACAGTCCGTGGCCATAAATTTCATTTTCATCTTATGTTATTCGATTGAAAATGAAATTTTACCGCACTGGTCAAGGCAAAAGGTGGTCATATCGAGCAAAAGTGAATTGATTCTGAATTTTGTATTATTTTTACACATTTTGTACGTAGTAAAAGTAATTTTCCAAACTGAATTTATGGCCTTTTTAATTGGTTACACTTCGAGTGCCGGACCCTGTATATCCGATTCTGGATTTACAGATGATGAGTTTTTAAAATTCATACCGATATAGAAGATGTAAATTGTTTGGCGTATTAATTTATGGCCATTCGAATCATTTTGGGTTATGCTAGTTCCTGAATACCGGCTCTGGAAGTATCATAAATAATGACGAAAAACTCTAAAGAGGAACTTACTGCGACATCTCATGGAATGTTCAATCGATTGTCACACGTTAAGATTGAAATTCGATACGATTTGCAGTTTCGACATTACAGGGTAATGAGTGATTAAAATCTCAATTTGTCGTTTAAAACGACGATAATTTAAATAATGTAAAAAAACTAAAGCACCTAAGAATATCCATGCAAAAAAAAAACACATGCAGATTGATAAAAAAGGTATAATTTCACTGCTAGGTGGATTAATTACGTTTTTCTTGAACCTGTTTGCACAGTGAAAAGTGTATAAAGCTAACAAATTTATTCCAGATTTGAAATAAACTGATGATTCTTACCTCCGATTTGTAAATAAATGATCTTTATAGTTCTTTAGATAACATTTAGAGCCATTAGAAGAGCTTATTTTGTAAAATGTTCCCAATCGTTCAATTTTCGTTGTATTTTAGTACAATGCAAACGACCAGTAGCAGGATTGAAGCAAAACTCGAACTGCGACCGTCCCATAGCAGAGCTGCTCCCTGTGCGGATTGATTCAATACTGAGCTGAAATCTTGGTACTGGAACTAGAACTGAGCTCTGGACCTGAACCAATCGGAATGATGCTTGATGCTCTTATTGCTCTTTCAACTGCGCAGGCTATGTTGAACGAAATACCCAGCAGGTAACGTTGCTTACTACATCAAAATCGTCAGCTCGGGTACGAAAAAGGCGTCATGAGCTTTTTTCATTTATACTCATTGATACCAAAGATTTCAGAAAACTTCAATTTTGAATTATTTGTGATTATGTCATACAACCGGAAATATTATAATAAATTGATGATTGATTATACATTCACTCATACCTACCTTCGTCATAAAGTTTTCGATATATTTAGGCATTCAAAGACTTTAGATTTTAAATGATTTACGCCGTTTTAACAAATCTTTACATACAAGATCAGTAGTTCTAAATCAGGGTCGATATCCTTTTTGCGGGGGTCGACGTAAACGAAAACTGATTATGGGGGTCGACGAGCTCTAGAAATCGACCCCCGCATTGTTTGATATAAGTTGTTATTTGAAATGTTCATGCTAAAAAGTAGTGTTTATTTGACTATCCGCGAAAATTGGTAAGTATTTTACATCAATATAAAATAGCAAGAAATTTAATTTTCGAAGGAATTTGTGAATTGGAGTCTGAGGCCTAAGTTAATTTTAGTAAAGGGGACAATGACCCAAATTAGTTGGGGGACTCTTGATTTAAACGATTTACCAAGAAATGCGGGTTGATTTACCGTAGCCCCGAAATCATTCATCAATAATGTGAAGAACATTTTCGTTGTTACTGAAGGTAAGACAAAAAGAGTTGAGTGGATTCGTAAGCCGAAGAATTTACGCGCATACCTTACTGTCATATGACGGAAAATTCCATTTGACTTCATGTTTGGTTAGAATCAATTTTACTTATTCCGACTGTAATTTGCATTTGCTAGCAAGTGCGACTATATGAATTAATATGCTCCATTTACCTGTCAAGCAAATGTGTGCTTGTATGGCTCAGTTGATTAAGGGACGTACTTCATGATCCTATAATTCTCGGTTCAAGTCGGCGCTTTCGCTAGCAGATTTTAGTATATTTTATTTCATTGAATTTCATGCCATGGAATTTTCAAACACATTTCATGTTCGTGCCAAAAGTCACAAAAGTCACAAAAGTCACAAAAGTCACAAAAGCCACAAAAGTCACAAAAGTCACAAAAGTTGCAAAAGTCACAAAAGTCACAAACGTCACAAACGTTAAAAACGTCACGAACAACACGTCACACGAAAGACACAAACGTCTTCAACGTCACAAACGTCGAAAACTAATTATGGGGGTCGACGAGCTCTAAAAAAGTAGTGTTTATTTGACCATCCCCGAAAATTTTACATCAATATTAAAAAAGCAAGAAATTTAATTTTCAAAGGAATTTGTGAATGGGAGTCTGAGGCCTAAGTTAATTTTAAGAGGTCCATGACCCAAAATAGTTTGGGAACCCCTGCTCTAAATGAAACACAGGATCACCTATACTTTTTTGAAACGGTAATATTCATTAAAAATCCCATTTTTTTCCTTTCATGTCTAAATATTTCGGAAACGGTTACTTCTAGACGGAGGATATGCTTGAAAGAATTTCGTTTCTTCATGTTCTATTATTTAGATAACTATTTTTCATTAGGAATTTAAGGTGAAATAATACTAAAAATGTATTTCAGCTGTAATTTCCTCGTTCTTCGTCGAGACCGGAACATGTATATGTGTGTAACGCAAATGTTCGCTCGATTTTCGCGGAGATGACCGAGCTAATTTTTGCAAACATAGATTCCAATGAAACACTCTATTTTTGTCGAGATCCCTGGACCGATCTTCACGAAAGGTTGAAAGGTCTTACCGTCACATATATAGTTTTAGTTTCCATATGGATCTGACTTTCGGTTTCGGAATCACTGAATGACATGTTAAAAATATAAGAAAAATTTACTCTCAATTTTCTCAGAGTTCCACCAGTTATCATAAACTTCCAGAGACACTGATTACACCCAAACCTCCGTTTACGAACACTTTTTATACGTAACCTCTTTTTACGTACCTCTTTTTACGAACCAAATCCCAAATAACGTAAACTTTTTTTACGAACCAAATCCCAAATAACGTAAACTTTTTTTACGAACCTACTTCGTAAAAAGAGGTTTTGTCATTCATCGAAAGTGATTTCCGACTCCATGGAAACTACTACAATATTGGTATTTTTGGAACGGGTTTAAAGAGTAGATTCCGGAAAGTGATGTTTGAGGTATTTTGGAAATCCAAGATGGCGACTTCCGGTTGATTGATATTCCATGAAAACCCATACAATATGGGTATTTTCGGAACGGAATTGATGAGTAGATGTCAGAAAACGATGTTTGAGGTAGTTTTGAAATTCAAGATGGCGACTTCCGGTTTGTTGATATTCTTTGAAAACCAATATAATATGGGTATTTCCGGAACGGGGTTAATGAGTAGATGTCGGAAAATGATGTTTGAGGTGGTTCTGAAATCCAAAATGTCGACTTCCGGTTTATCGATATTCCTTGAAAACCCTTGCAATATGGGTATTTTCTGAACGGAATTGATGAGTAGATGTCGGAAAATTATGTTTGAAGTGGTTCTCAAATCCAAGATGGCGACTTCCGGTGTGTTGATATTCCTTGAAAACCCATACAATATGGATATTTTGGGAACGGAATTGATGAGTAGATGTCAGAAAACGATGTTTGAGGTAGTTTTGAAATTCAAGATGGCGACTTCCGGTTTGTTAATATTCCTCGAAAACCCTTACGATATGAGTATTTTCGGAACGGCGTTAATGAGTAGATGTCAGGAAATAATGTTTGAGGTAGTTTTGAAATTCAAGATGGCGACTTCCGGTTTGTTGATATTCCTTGAAAACCCATACAATATGGGTATTTTCGGAACGGTATAGTGTTTTAAAGGAATAAAGAGTTAAAGGAAAATGGCAAAAACTTTCAAAAAATAATAATCAACCGGAAGTCACTGTTTTGTATTTCAAGACCACCTCAAATATAATTTTCCGACGTCTACTTTTAAATCTCTTTCCGAAAGTACCCATATTGTAAGGGGTTTCAAGGAATATCAACAAATCGGAAGTTACCATCTTGGATTCAAGAACCACCTCAAACATCGTGTTCTGACAACTAATCATCAATCCCGTTCCGAAAATACCCATATTGTAAGGGTTTTCAAGGAATATCAAGAAACCGGAAGTTGCCATCTTGGAACTAAGAACCACCTCAAACATTGTTTTCTGAGATCTACTCATCAATCCCGCTCTGAAAATACCCATTATGTAAGGGTTTTCAAGGAATATCAACAAACCGGATGTCACCATATTGGATGTCAGAACCACCTCAAACATCGTTTTCTGATATCTACTCATCAATTCCGTTCCGAAAATATCCATATTGTAAGGGTTTTCAAGGAATATCAACAAACCGGAAGTAGCCATCTTGGATTTCAGAGCCACTTCAAACATCATTTTCGGACATCTACTCATTAACCCCTTTTAAAAAATACCCATATTGTAAGGGTTTTCAAGGAATATCAACAAACCGGAAGTAGCCATCTTGAATTTCATTGAATACTTCAAACATCGTTTTCTGACATCTACTCATCAATTCCGTTCCGAAAATACCCATAATGCAAGGGTTTTCAAGGAATATCAACAAACCGTCGCCATCTTGAATTTCAAAACTACCTCAAAAATCGTTTTCTGATATCTACTCATTAACCCCGTTCCGAAAATACCCATATTGCAAGTGTTTTCAAGGAATATCAACAAACCGGAAGTCGCCATCTTGAATTTCAAAACTACCTCAAACATCGTTTTCTGATACCTACTCATTAACCCCGTTCCGAAAATACCCATATTGCAATGGTTTTCAAGGAATATCAATAAACCGGAAGTCGCCATCTTGAATTTCAAAACCACCTCAAACAACGTTTTCTGACATCTACTTATCAATTCCGTTCCGAAAATATCCATATTGCAAGAGTTTTCAAGAAATATCAACAAACCGGAAGTCGCCATCTTGAATTTCAAAACTACCTCAAACATCATTTTCAGACATATACTCATCAATTCCATTCCGAAAATACCAATATTGCAAGGGTTTTCAAGGAATATCAACAAACCGGAAGTCGCCATCTTGAATTTCAAAACTACCTCAAACATCGTTTTCTGATACCTACTCATTAACCCCGTTCCGAAAATACCCATATTTCAAGGGTTTTCAAGGAATATCAATAAACCGGAAGTCGCCATCTTGAATTTCAAAACTACCTCAAACATCGTTTTCAGACATCTACTCATCAATTCCGTTCCGAAAATACCCATATTGCAAGGGTTTTCAAGGAATATCAACAAACCGGAAGTCGCCATCTTGAATTTCAAAACTACCTCAAACATCGTTTTCTGACATCTACTCATTAATTCCGTTCCGAAAATATCCATATTGTAAGGGTTTTCAAGGAATATCAAGAAACCGGAAGTCGCCATCTTGGATTTCAGAACCACTTCAAACATCGTTTTCCGACATCTACTCATCAATTCCGTTCCGAAGATACCCATATTGTTAGGGGTTTTAGGCAATCTCAATAAACCGGAAGCCGCCATCTTGGATTTTGAAACGAACCCAAACATAATTTTCTTGCACTTACTCTTCACATCCGTTCCGAAAATAAACATATGATGCGCGGTTTCCACAATAATCACACAAAACTTTTTTTACGAACCAAATCCCAAATAACGTAAACTTTTTTTACGAACCAAATCCCAAATAACGTAAACTTTTTTTACGAACCAAATCCCAAATAACGTTAACTTTTTTTACGAACTACCTCTTTTTACGAACCCCCGTTTAGTTCGTAAATGGAGGTTTCGGTGTATAATAAACTTCCACTTGTGGAATTATAGTGTGATTAGTATAAACATCTCTATTTCAATTTGGTCCCATTTCTTGTGGGAGAAGCGTTCTCATTACTATCCAGCGTAGTGAGACGAGAGGAGGAAGGGGTTTCAGTTTGTTCACAAATCCCAACTTCATTCAGTTTTTCGTCGTCGTTGATGCTGTTGTTATTGGTTAGTTACAGTTGATATTTTTGTAGACGAACACTGCTTAGTTTCGGCGATCGCATTGTTATTCACGTTTGTTAAATCAGAAGAACTGTATTTACTTGCTCTTAGTGCGGAACAGTTATCCTTGTCATTGGTTGATAATGACTTCTTCGCTGTTTCAGTGCAGAATATTTCGAAGTGGGCCCGATGTTCACAGAATTTATATTTGACAGCTGATGCGTGTAAATTATCAACGATTTTCAATGACACCTTGAAGATAAACTAGACATACACTGAGCTACAAGTATTGTTAAATAGTATCGCAAATACATTCATTACCTCGAAATGTATTAGTAATGAGATCTCAATTTTATTTACCAGCTTCTGTCTTTGTCTATAGAAAGGCCTTGTGCGAACCCTTGTGCTATAGACAATTCGGTTCAGCTTAACGAGATCGGAAAATATCTGTTTGTGTATGTGTATGTATGTATGTATGTTTGTGCACCTTTCAAAAACTTTTCTTGTCGATCAATTTTCTCGGAGATGGCTGAACCAACTTAAACAATCTTAGGCTCGTTTAAAAACTACTCTTGGCCATTGATTGAGTTCAAAGATCAAATACGGTCAAAAAGTCTGATGAAGAAAACAATACTGTTCCAAATTTCCATATTATTCATCAACGTTTTCTTTCTGAAGAGCAGTACATTTGTTTCAACAGCGTTCTAACATTTCTACTGCACTTTTACACTACGATTCCTACTTAGCCACAAAAAACGCTTCGGTCTCAGTGATGACATCATCATTCGAAACAAATCTCTTTCCAGTAAGCTCCTTTTTTAAATCTGAAATAAGCAATAATAGTCGTAAGGGGCTTAATCTGGTGAATGTGGTGTATGCGGTGGCAATTCGAGTTTCAATTAATGATGTTCAGCTATCGTATCGATCGATTGAGACACGGTCCTGTGAGAAAACGTGACCCCCACTTTGCAAACATTTTTTTCAAATTCAAGTGCTGATGCAAAATTGTGAATACACTTCCTTTTGATATACTCAAGATGTCAGCTATCTGCTGCAGCTTCATTTTTCGATTTTCCATAGCGATGGAATGAACCTATGAGACGATTTCCGCAACAATAGCCTTATTTAGATGACAAACGGGTGTCTAATAAAAATTTAGAATGATTTCAATGCAATTCTGTAATTAATGTAAAAAGCGTATTTTTTTTTCTCTCCAAGAGAATTGCTCACTGAACTCTTTAGAAATGAGTGGCGTGTTTCTTCTCGCTCGGGTGCTGTCAGTTCAATCAAAGATGGCGTCGAAACAGCAAGCACTTCGCGAACGTGTTGCATGGTTTTGCGAAACGCATGGACATCGTGGAAAAAAGTTTACAGTAAACCACTTTCGAGACAAAAACGTGCCCGTGATTACAGTTTACCGCATTTTGGCATTCCTGAGCGTCAAGACCTGTTGTGGGCAAGATAATGACGAAGAAGATAATGGAAGCGTTGAAAAAACTGTTAGACAGCCAGGACGAAACGATTTTGCATGACGACGGCAGAAAATATCATTGCTCCCTTATCTTGATTCATCGAACCCTAAAGATAGAGGATTTTTTTTGTAACAATTTGTGTTCAGGCCAATTTGCGTATAGCTTTACGTGGCCGATTTACCCATGTTTTTGTTACATAAAATTATTTTTTTATTGTTGGATCTCGTTGTCATCCTTCTTCTAGGGGGAGAGGAGCTTCCATTTTCTTCTAGCGAAGATTGGAGGTCATTTTGTCCGTTGCTCATATCATCCATTACTACATCGTTGGAGTTGTGAGCGGTTTCCGTTTCCTTGTTTTCATTGTTGATCGCAGTCTTGGGTTCATTTGCAGTTGCTGTAGATGCGCTTTGCACATTGATTGCAGTTGATAGTTGGTTAGATGGTGAAGGTGTTTTTGAAACAGGAGCACTGCATTCACTAGTTTCCGTTGTTGAGCAGTTGTCCTTGTTTTTGTTTGTTTTGTTTGTTTTCGCAGTTTCAGTGCAAGGTTTGCCGTAGTGTGCAGGTTGTTCACAAAACTGACATGTTGATTTTCATACGTAATCAGCGTTTTACACGGATGTATTCCATCTTGACCACAGATATTCCATCTTGACAGATGGAATTGCTTTACGTAGTTGCATACGTACCACTCGCACGCCATTCCGGATACCCGGGAAAAAATTCCGCCATACTTCTCTTTCGATGGAAAGAACTTTACCGTACTGCGACATACTTTCCCGAACATACCCATCGCTGGTCTGCGGGGGAAGGTCATGCACGCGTACTTCTATGGCATTGTCCACCATGTACACAGGGATTATATATTTAACATAATGGGGACGGGTATAGCGTGATGGGATAGTCGATGCCTTTCACGCAGCCCGCCTGGGTTCGATTCCCAACCCCGCACATAGGGTCAGAAAGATTTTCTGGTCCGAAGAGGCGAATGACCTAAGATGTTAAAGCCTCTATAATTGAAACAAAAAAAAATATATTTAACATTGTCGTTATCAATACTGTGCACCCCGTTATTAACCGAAGCAAATGCAGTTGCATCTTTTTCACGCTTGAACATAATATACACACAGTTAGACGCCTTGTTGAATTGAATCTTCCTTACATCATTAACGTTTAGATGCATTCGTTCCTTAAGCAAGATTGCAATTTCGGTTGCTGCTGGTCTAACTTTGCAGCGCTTGAAATCAATACAAATTGAATTTGGCCTTGTAGGCCAAGTTTCAGGTTTTGTTAAATCGTATTTGCCCATTTCGTACACTCTATTGTTCACTGCACTGTATTGTCTTTGTTTCTGTCGTCGCGACCGTAAGAAATTTTCGACTGTGTCGGATGCGATGCGAGCACGAACTTATGGAGGATTTTATATGTCGGAAGAAGACTCGGTCCTCCGAGTACACGGAAGAGCAAATAGCGACCGTGAACTCGCAGTGCCGGTGGATTACGAAGAACTACCGCGGGAATTCGTTCGTGCTGGACGAAATAAGTTACTTTCCGCTCTCGAAGAAGACTCGGTCCAACATGTGTCTTGAGAAAATTCTTCTACGGATGGGAAGTACGTCTTCTTGTCGGACAAGGCGTCTTCCCATTACGCCAAGGAGACGTTGGAGTATCTTGAACAGAAGAAGATAGCGAAATAGAGGAACCCGAACAACTTACCCCAGTGCCGTCCCATTGAGCATTTTTTCGGCTCCCTCTGTGCCCTAGTGTACAAAACTATTTGGCGAACCAAGGATACGAAGCAGTTGACCACGTCGTACGGCTGATCAGGGCCCCTTCTCAAATATTTACGTTTTCTTTGAGAAATAAATAATGTTTTTAATAAAATATACTGAATACGTTGAAGAAAAATATTTTTTTGACATTGTATGACTGAAAGAAATTTTAATGATGATGCTTCATTGTTTAAATTCAACATACCTGTCAATACTGGCTGATTTGCTTGGAGTAGCAGCCGAATAATACTTATGAAGCCATATTTTCGCTTGCGCAAGATCAGAACTGCTTTCTTTATTGTTTATTATTTTCCAAAAGTTGCGTCACTAGTACTACAACCACTAGCACACATGTCTCTGTAGATCGCTAGAGGAATATGTAATTAGTTACGTTTTCTGTCTGTCAGATCGGGGATTTATTGCCAACACATAAGTGACGTAGAATATTACCGGAAAAGCGACGTAATCGCTTATGTCAACTTTTGTAAATTATACTGTTCATACTTGCATATCAGTCCCATATGGAAAATCAGCTTGTCGAAAAAAAGACGATCAAAATTTTATTTCCGAATTTTTTGATTTATTGTGCTACCTAATGCTAAAATATGGTATTATTACATGAAATATCGGTAATACACCTTTACTATTCCAATATTGCAACAAATGAAATTATTGAAATTTGCACTGAATGGGATTGATATGCGGGTACTTTGCATATGGGGCAAACATGAGTTGATATTTTTTTCACATTTTACTGAACAAACTCTCAATATTTATTGTTATTTCTGAGAGTATATTGAGGATAGATTTCATTTCTCAAGTTAGCTTGCAAAGTTGACGAAAATCGATATGGGACTGATATGCGAGTATGGGCAGTATACGATTCATTCAAATTACTGGAGCTTTTTTTTTACAAGTAAACAAAATTCGTTCTAATCGGTAAAAACCAGCCTCCCGTCACGACGAAAATTAGAGATTTTTGGATCGATTCTCTCACAATAACTTGTCGTTTCACCTAAAATACTGCAGATAGTGTTTTGTGACATCAAGTGGAGGTAATTTTCACAATTTGAGAGTAACGATGAGTATTAAAACATCGCAGTGTTTGGTTTCAGAAACGCGAGGAGCTCAGCGTAATCAGTGTACTTTCAAATGGCTGGTGCTCACATACCCTTGTCATATGGCTGGCAAAAACTTTCATAATTAGTCAATATATATTCACAACCACAACAACTGTAAAAAATTAACAAAGCTGCCTAAATCACTTGAAAATAAAACCCATGTTATGTACAAACAAATAAAAACGTCAAACTGAACGAAACTATTGGAGCTATTTGAAATTGTTTCAAAATGTAGAAAAAACCATAATCCCAACACTAATTGGAATAGGAAGCGGTTTCTAAAATCTTAAATTACCCAATTTTCAATGGTCTTTCTAGTCCAGAGGAATTTTCACTGTGCGGTGGTATATTGAATTTTTTTAAATCCTGTAACATCAAGCATACCGAAACGTTGAAGTTTATTTGATTTTCGCAGTTTACAAATATTCCTATCGTTACCACAAGCAAAGTTATTCATAAACATTGTAGCACGTCAGTACATCTTTCTGATTGTGGGAGAAGCATTAGGGCGATGCAATGGTATGTGAATATGGGATACTTTCAAATGTGGTAGTATTATTACCAACTACAATTGCTTTTGTGTTTTACTCATCCTACTGTCAAGCATCCGTTGATGTGTTTTAGTGTAATAGTTGAATTAAATGCGAATGGATTAGTGTATTGGAAAAACTTTTTTTGCATGTTCAAAACATGAGTCACCCTGCAACCGAGCAATGCCGGTATACTGCAGTTACACATCTATAGGCATAGCAACGCAATCGAGGTCGATGGAAAACTTGGAAATCGAAAATGCTCTCGGCTTCTGCCGATTGTTGCCAGCATTGCGAGCCTGTTTTTTTTCGGGAACTGACAAAAATATATACAGACAGATACAGGCTATATGAATTGATGGATTTTGAACCAAAGATACGGGAGGCTTTGGCATCGATTGTGCTATCACGTCACCCACTTCACCGTTGGCGGATCAGAAAATACTCTGATTCAGAATGGGTACGAATATTTGACATTGGTACATTCCGCTACGACAAACGGCGAATGGTGGTGGCTCTGTAAGCCGAGCAAAAATCCTACCGGAATACAATTTTTGGCTGTTTTCATCATTTTAGGATCGGTACCTCAAACCCCCACCCCAGTGCACGTGAACTTCATACAACCAAAACTGAATAGCTATGCGTAGTCGAACTATCAAATCAGTAAGCCAAGTGGTTTCACTGTAGCCTGCACAGGTTTATCGAAAATGTATTTGATGACATCGGATCTAAAAAGTGTTGAGTAATGGTGAAGCAATGAAAGGAAAACTGGTCATTCCAGTTGAATCATTTGTTCGGTTTGGATAGTGTATAGATTTACTGCTACTGAATCCCGTTCCAATTAAGCGTGCTAAAAAGCGTTTTATCGCTCAGTATACATAGATCCAAGCCAAACATGGTTCTCTAATGTGAAAAGTTATCTCCAATTCGATCAGAAAATTTCAATTGATGTTCAAAATTCTAGTAAGGACATCGCGACACGGTGCAACAAAAAAAAAGTTGCATTTTAACTTGCACTGTTTGAACTACTGCTGCTGAGTAATTCCAGTAATGGATAATCAGAGTCACATATTCTGCTTTTGGGTGAAACTTTGCATACGTCTTCAGTATAGCAAACCGTTTGATTTTAAACGAATGGAGTGATTGATTTGACTCAAGATTGATTTTTAAAACGAGTGTAAGTGTTATATAATGCACTTCTTTTCAAATCGTAGTCAACTCAGAGACTATTAATTGTAGTCAAATGGTGTTTAAGAATAAATTGTAGGAAATCAAATGGACACTCCATCCGATGGTGGGGCTTGGTATTGTCGAGCAGCGGTTTACAGAGAAAAAAATCAGGAATTTTGTTCATACATGCAAATAACTTTAGTCGAAGACTAAAGCAAAAGATAATTCTCATAAGCCATTTCGTATACGGTTCCAAGATTATCGTTCTATAATCACAGAAAACAGACATCCAAGCTAGTACAATCTTTTTTAAAAAAAAACTGTGTAAAGCATACATGTAAAAATAAGCTCAAAATCACCGTTGCGCACGACTTTGCACGCATGAATTTACATTGTATGAAAGCTCGAACGCAAGAGCCCATAAGGGATAACTGGGATGCTCGAAGCGCCTCTACAGGAGAGTTGCTACTTGGTGATTGCATTTTAAAACAACCTTTTTTTTTGTTAAGGATACAATTTAAATCGAAAATTTCGAAAATCATATGTTTGTTTTTTTCGCGTTTCGTCTTCGGCTCGTCAGTGCCTAAAGCAGTTCAAATTGAACTGCCACCTCTACCTCGCAGCTCAATTTGAACCGCTAAGCTTTAGTTTAGTGTTTAGCCCAGTATTTCAATACAATTATTCAAACCGGTTACTACCCTGACTTCCTCAAGATGGCTATAGTCATTAATGTTTTCAAATATGGTGACCGTTGTGATTGTAATAATTACCCTCCCATATCGATTTTGTCCGTCTTCAACAAAATATTTGGAAAACTTTTAGTCACTAGTCTTATTGAATTCTTAAGCAAGCATAATATCCTCCATAAATTCCATTATGGCTTCAGACACATACCGCTGTAATTGGCTTAGTTGACGAAATTATAAGCGAGATCGATAATAAAAATATAGTTGTTGCCTAATTTTTAACCTCAAAAAAGCTTGTGACACATTAGATCATAGCATACTTTTGGACAAACTTGATTGCTATGGTATCAGGGCATTGCTAATTCATAATTCTCAGTAGTTATTTGACTAATAGAAAACAATTTGTATTAATTGAAAACGACAGCAGCAACCTTGCTTCAATACACATTGGTATACAACAAGGAAGTAAAGCTTGCTTCAGATAGAATTGGAACAAAGACAATTGCCTGTATTTCAGTTATTTATTATTGAATTTAAGATCTTTTTTTATACAAATGTAGCGTTTTCTTCATTTTTTCAAGAAAAAATACGGATAAAATTATTCGTTACGGTTTCGAAGGAATTCTTCATTTTTTCCTGTAACCTGGCTTATTAGGCGGCGCACACCTTCTTCGTCCATCATTTTAGCTATTTTATTCCACCAGGTCGTCATCTGATTGATGTCTTTGACAACCTTTCCCTTTGCCTCGAGTCTCCTCTTCATGATTGCCCAGTATTTCTCAATAGGGCGGAACTGGGGGCAGTTGGGTGGGTTAAGGTTTTTTCGGAACAAACTGAACCTCTTTCTCTGCATACCATTCTTGAACGACTTTGCTGTAATGACAGCTTGCCAAATCTGGCCAAAACATTACGGGATGGTCGTGGGATCGAATGAACGCAAAATTCGTTTTTGGAGACACTATTTTTGGTTCCAATGCCATTGTTTTATTTGTAACGAAAACTTTCATTTTTTTTACCACAACTGCAACTGTAACGAAAACTTTCATTTTTTTTACCACAAACGCAGGGGCCAAATCATAAATTTTCTTGCAAATTTGTCGGCAAAAACAAATTTAAATTTGGCTGGAACACCCCCCGAGCCGTTGCCAAGTAAAATTGTTGACCTGGGATTTGCCCGAAGTCAGCCTTGACATAGGTTTCATCGTCCATCAGAAGACACCCGTCGAACTTGGTCAGCACCTGGTCATATAGTTTCCGAGCCCGAATTTTGACCACACTATGCTGTTTTATGGTCCAATTTGGCTGTTTGCTAGCTCGATACGACTTGATTCCTTCCCGGAGTCGTGTTCTCCTCACGGTATTATGGCCAGTATCGAATTTTCTGGCCAAATCACGGTCCGACAGATTAGAATTCCTCTTAATCGTCTTCAAAATCTTACCACGCAGTTTCCGGTCGACAGTTCCACTCCGACGATTGGCTTCAGGCTTCCGAATCGTCGTCAATGTTTCCTTTTACCGTTTGATAACGCGCCATACGGTATTTCTGGGCATTTTAAGCTGTTTAGCTAGCCTACATGCAGACCACAATGGATTTTCCGAATAACTGTGCACAATTTTTCCCTTCTTTCGGCTTCCATGTTGATTGTTTACAAAGTACAGTCGATTTGCGGAATGTCAAAAATCATACGTGAAGCTGACAAAATTCCCGACACGTGGGCGCCAAGAACTTCCAAATCCGCCAACCAGGAGCGCCACAATATGAGCAAAAGTTTGTTCCAATTCTAAACGAAGCAAGCTTTAATATTGGACCACTATTGTTTCTTTTATACAGGGTCCGGCACTCGAAGTGTAACCAACTTCAGACCGCTCGCGCAGCTGACGCACGGGCATCAGCTCTCTAGAAATTTGCTAAATGACAGTTCGGAGTTGTATTGTTTACAAGCGCAAGAAAGCATTTTGCCAAAAGTGAACGCGAAAAAAAATCTTGACTTGAGAGAGCGAAGGAGTTGCTTCGTTTGGCCGAAAGCGGTCAATTTCGGAACATTGTATTTTCTGACGAGAAAATTTTTCCAATTGAGCAATTCGTAAACTCTCAAAACGATAGGGTTTACTTGACCGACCGTTCATACGAGAATTTGAGTCATCGATTGGCCACCAGGAGGCAGCACCCGCAACAGATAATGGTTTGGGCCGCTGTAACCGCAGATGGGCGCTCTCCAATCGTTTTCATCGAGCCTGGCGTCAAGGTAAATGCGACATATTATCGGGAAAGTATTCTGGAGGTTGCTTTGAAGCCGTGGGCAGACAAACATTTCGGTGGCAGACCATGGACGTTTCAGCAGGAATCGGCACCGTCTCACAAAGCTCGAGTGAACCAAGAATGGCTGAAAAACAACGTTCCGAACTTCATCACGTCCACGGCTCTCGAATTCACCAGATGGGAATCCAATGGATTATTTTCTTTGGGCCATTTTAGAGAGCAAAGTCCGAACTAAAAGATACACCAGTCTCGAGGCGCTGAAAAAAATTATTGTCCGCGAGTGGGCCTAAATACCTGCAAGTCACATTCGGCAGCTTGCGATTCGTTTTTTGATCGTCTCAAGGCCATAGTCAAGGCAAAAGGTGGTCATATCGAGCAAAAGTGAATTGATTCTGAATTTTGTATTATTTTTACACATTTTGTACTTTGAATTAAGTAAAAGTAATTTTCCAAACTGAATTTAGTGCCTTTTTAATTGGTTACACTTCGAGTGCCGGACCCTGTATATTAATGACATAGGCAATTTACAGCTTAAAGGAAATCCACGACTATTCGTCGACGACTTAGCTCTGTTCTATCCTGACAGTGACATCAATGCTATTATTAACTCAATGGATAGTGATTTAAGAATTATTGATCAATATTTTAATGCGAAGTTTATATCATTGAATGCTACAAAGACTAAGTATATGATTTTCCGTTCCGACTGTTTCAAGTATCTGGGCATATATTTTGACTCCACATTAACCTAAACTCACCACATAATGTTTGTTTCAAAACACGTGGCTTCCTACTGCGGTGTTTCATGGACAGTCAAGTCATTTATTCCCCAGCGTGCGCTGTTGCAATTTTATTTCGCATATATTCATTCGCAGCTCAACTACTTAATATCGGTGTGGGGGCGAGCCACTCCAAACTCTACAAATAGATGCCTAAAAATCATTCTTAATAAACCCTCACTGCTTCCGAGCTTATAGTAACCATAATATTTTGCCAATAACATAGTTATGCGAAGTTCAAGCATTGCTATTCATTCATGACATTTTGCATAGTTCCACAGTTCACCATAATCTACATTTCCCAACTCTAACCCATTCTCGAACGTCGTAGTAACAATTTGTTTCGTGTTCGAGCAGCTACAAGCCTTGGCCGACACGGATTCTTTTTGTTGGTCCAACTAAATATAATACACTTCCATCTGATATACAAGGAATAAACAACCGTGCCACATTTGAGGTTAGAATAAAGTACCCTTCTTAAGCACAGACTGAACGAGATATTTAGCTAATGTAGTTTATTGTTTTGCAATATATCTATCGTCAACAGTATTTCATTTTAATAACTAATTTCATAATATATTTGTACTTCCCTTCCAACATTGCGTAGTAATTAAATTGTGAATCCTTCAAGAGGAAATCCTTTTCACTGTGACTCCATTTTATGTTAATAATAAATTGCACATCAAAGCGTGAATAAATAGAATCTCAGCGGACTTTGTTTCAAAATTAAATTTGTATGTCTAGTATTAGAATTGCCAGTTTATATTTGTTTCTTGATTTTCGCTGAGACTAGTTGCGTCCACTACCAGGGGGCAACAAATCGAAGCTTTTTGTTGAGGGGGAGTGTGGTGGGTATAAAAAACAATAATCGAAAGGGAGAAAAGTTTCCGTTGATAATTCGATGCTGAATTTACACTACGCTTCAGTTTGACACCGAATTGATTCGTGCGAGATTTATTTATTATATCTTATTCATTAAAAAAAATTCTTCTGAATACATTCGTAGTTGAGGAATAATAATTGCGATATATTCGTTGAGCAACGATATATTTTTGTCTCATTCCAAATAGTGATTGTAGTGACGAAAGACTGTTTTAATTCTGAGCTGAGCTGATTGATTACACTGCACTACATACTTGGACTGAACCCAGAAAAACAATATTTAGCGTGAATTTTATTTATAGAAGTAACCGGAGCGCGGCATTGTGCATGTCTCAAACACACAGCAGGCGCAATGTTTGAAAGGCGCGTTAGAATTGGCGTAGCGCTAGCCTTTGCTTCTGTTACTTCTGTGTATGAGTTTCAAGCTAAATTGGCTAATATTTTTGAATCAGCTGCTGAGCTGCTCATTGTTTTTTAATTATTTATCTTTTTATGCGATATTCACCTAACCAGAGACCATTTTGTAGAAACAGAAAATGAAAATTATAGAATGATAATACTCAAGAGAGAGCAAGGAAGTGAATATATAGAACGGAAAAGGAGAGACGTGACAGAGGGTCATATAAGCAAGCAGAAATCTTTTAGTAACTTAACTTTTACCTTCTACCAGAGGAGTCGGGCTTAGGCATCTGAACAATGCGTAACTAAAGGCTTTCGAGTGGAACTATTATTTTCCATACTGTTTTTTTCGCAAGACCTCAAGTGGCCATTATTGCCCCGGTCTACCCTACAATTGTATTTTATGTAGGAAAATTATATTCGCTCTCTTTCTCTCTTAGGTTGTTTTCTACTCAAACTTTGAGTTGATCGGTAAAAATGGGTGGCGTGCTTTGTTATGGCATAACACTTGTACTACATAACATAACTTGTACTACATAACATAACACTTGTAACTTACATTTACCTAAATTTTTAAATCATCACTCGTTACTCAAAATTGGGGAGATGGACTTTAGTAGATTTTGGGTAGGTTTTGACCCAAAATTAGGTAGTGGCTGGTAAGAGTGTACTCTATCATACAATTGAATAAAACGGAAAAAAATGAAAGTAAAAAAATACAACGAAAGTCATAGTAGTTTTTTGTGGATGTATGTAAATCCATTTGACGAAAACTTCGCATATTCCTTTAAGAAAATTTTAATGATTTTAAATGGATCCGATTAGCAGAATTCATCCGACTGTTGAGTATTTTCCCCATCATTTATTTATTTACACCAGAACCAAAATTCTCAACCAGGATTCAGGAACTGAAACTGAATTCAAGTACTAAACTCGAAATATGGAACAGGCTCAGAATTCAGTTGTAAAATTCTGATTCAGAATCCAAATCAAGAATTGAGTTTATCAATTTAGCTCTAGAATTATGAAACATTTCCAGAATCCAGAAGTTACTGAAACTGGATTTCGAACTTGAATTGCGAACTAAAAAACCAGAAACCGAATTTCAAAATCTAGTTCCAGAACTCAAGTTCCGAATTTAGTTTTGGCATGCTGGTTCTGAATTTTGAATATGAATCCTGAAACTGAATTTAGGAAATAAATTTTGAGATTGGATTCAGGAATTAAATTCTGGTTCTGAAGTCAGCTTCATAATTCCGATTTGGAGGTCAGATTTAACATTTATTTCCAGAGTCCGGATGTGAAATTCATACCCTGAATTTTGTTCCAGAAGTTTGAAGAATCAACCATTGGAATTCTGCATTTATATTCCTAACATTAATTGTAGATATTATTTCAGTTCCACAATCTACCCACGAAACCAGCTTTAGAAACCATAACAAGGATTCAGTTCCGTCGCCGCGGGTACGAGAAAGACAAGTAAGCTTGATGAGTTATCCTTATTGTTTCGAAAAAAAATTGAGGAAACCTAATTTTTGAATTATTTATGGTTATCTCATACTGTTGAAAAGTTAATCATAAATTGCTGGTCATATTTCTAATAGCATGAAGAAAGTATTATGTTGCTCCATTTAGTACAACTCGAGATATTCAAGATTAAAATCTATTCATTCTTTCATAGGGTGAGTTTTGAAAAGGCGCCCCATAGTAAAGTAAGACGTCCTCAAGTCAAAAAATCTGAAATCGTTTATTAGTAGATGCATTGTGTACAATGGAATTCCTTGAATTTAGAATTCTAATTATTTAGCTTAGCGCAGCTAAGTGACAGTTAAACGCCAATGATTCGACGATTATTATTATTTGTTTATTTGCCTTCCGAAAGTAACCAAAAGCTCCACAGTATCTGAAAGATAACTACTTGAAAGTTTGAAAGTTGAAGTTCGTTCAGATGTGTTAACACTCCGAATACCAAGGGGGTAAAACAAGTGGAAACGCTAATTTTGACTTACTATATCTTAGCCATTTTTGGACCGATTTCAAAACTTTTTTTGACATTAGATGATAAATTCATTCGGAATAAAATCTATTTGAAATGTTGGAAAACCGAATATTCTATTCAAAGTTATTAGAAAAAGTTCCAACTAAAGTCTGTTGAAAAAAAGTTTGAGCGCTCACTTTGGCTGGCCATATCTCAGCTGTTAGAAGTCCGATTTTAATAGTTTGTTTATCATTAGACAGATACGTCTATCACAACATAAACGGAACAGAAAGTTTTCAAATTACACCTTGTTATTGAAAGTTATGATCACATACGTAGCCAAAAGTCCAAGCATAAATTATCGAAAACTCCGTATTTTTTACATATCTTTAAGTTCAAAGCGACGATATATGCATTTCTATATACCGATAGATTGCATTTGATATCAGCTATATGTTTTAGAAGAAATCAATTTCAACTTTACTGAAAATGTCTCAAAAAATTCGATATTTTCACAGAAATTTTAGAGTACTGGAAGTATTCGAAGAATGCTAAATACAGCCAAGCATTTTTGTACACCTATCGATTGAATTTGATACTAGATATAATGTAATTTTAAAATTATAATAAAATTAAACCTGTTTGACATTTAGCACGAAATTCATATCAAACATTTAGGCATTGTTGAACACCAATCGATTGAATATTGCTTCAATTAAAACTTTCAACAGGAAGCTCTATCTTATATACTAAAAATCTCAAGAAATTTTGTTTTTTAACAGAAATTTTTTAATCTTAGAGTTTTATTGTTACTCAGCTAAGCACGCGCAATAATGTTCGTGTACCAACCGACTACACTTACTTTCAGCAAAAATTTTATATTTTATATTTACTAATAATCTCTAAAAATCGATATTTTCACAGCAGTTTTTAAAATTGGAGAAGTTGTAGGCACTTACGTGAATTTGACGTAAGTGCACGTCTAAGAAACTTTGCTTACCAACTCAATGAACTTAGCAACTTGTAAAATTTTAGGAGTAAATTCTTATATTTATAACAAAATCTCAAAAAATTTGCATTTTCGTAGAAGTTTTCGAATTTAATATATTGGAAAATGTAAAACAAACATCTATGATCTTTTATGTAGATTGAATTTTGGTATTAGCTAAACTTTGTATAAAATTTCATTGAACTCGAATTAAATCCGAAACTGGAAAATATGTAGAGTGAAATAATTTCGTTTTCGTGAAAAAAATATTAAAAAAAAGGTTTAATTGTCCATATTTTCACCGCAATTGGTATTAGCATTAAGTTCGAACTATTACCTGGTTGCAATATGTAAACATTCACAAAAATAGGGGTTCGGGATGGTGGAGTGGCTCAATTATACTGAGCGGATCTGACTTAATACTAATATATCAAGTATATAATCAAAAATCCATTTAAAATTTTTCGCAGATCGCTTGCCACAAGCACTTTTGGCAAATTTGTTGAGTTCCTTCTTTCGAAAACTCTACGAAATATCTAGGCAGTGTTCGTTTTGACGTACGTAATTCTACCTGTTTCGGAGTTCAATCGATTGATGAACACAAAAGCTTGGATATTTTCTTTGCATTCCTCGTTAAGTTCCTTGTACTGTTAAGATTTGAAAATATAAGTACAAATTTCGAGTTTTTATTAGATTATTAGCATGTATAGCATTATTTTTTTCTACAAATTTTAGCTAATGCTAAATTTAATCTACATTAAAGATCATACATGTTTGTTTTACATTGTTCAATATATTAAATTCTAAAACTTCCACGAAAATGTAGATTTTTTGAGATTTTGATGTAAATATAACTACTCCTAAAATTTTACACGTTGCTAAGTTCATTGAGTTGGTAAGCAAAATTTCTTAGACGTACACTTTCGTCAAATCCACGTAAGTGCCTACAACTTCTTCAATTTTAAAAACTTCTATGAAAATATGGATATTTTTGAGATTTTTGGTAAATATAAAACATAAAAATTTTGAAATTTTTGCTGAAAGTAAATGTAGTCGATTGGTACACGAACATTCTTGAATGCGTGCTTAGCTAAATCACAAAACAACTCTAAGATTGAAACATTTCTGTAAAAATACAAAATTTCTTGAGATTTTTTAGTATATAAGATGGAATTTCCTGTTAAAAGTTTTAATTGAAGCAATATTCAATCGATTGGCGATCAACAATGCCTAAATGTTTGATATGAATTTCGGGCTAGTTGTCAAACAGGTTTAATTTCAAAATTACTGTGTAATATCTAATTTTTGGAGTTTTTTCAGAAAACTATTTTTTCCCGTACATTATATCTGGTATCGAATTCAATCGATAGGTGTACAAAAGTGCTTGGCTGTATTTAGCATGCTTCGAATATTTTTGTGGAAATATAGAATTTTTTTTGACATTTTCAGTAAAGTTGAAATTGATTTCTTCTTAACCATATGACTGATATCAAATGCAATCTATTGGCATATAGAATGCATATTTCGTCGCTTTGAATTTAAAGATATGTCGAAAATACGAAGTTCTCGATAATTTATGCTTGGACTTTTGGTTACGTTTTTGATCATAACTTTCATTAACAAAGCGTAATTTATAAATTTTCTGTTCCATTTATGTTGTGATAGACGTATCTATCTAATGATAAACAAATTTTCAAAATTTGATATCTTACAGCTGAGATATGGCCATCCAAAGTAAGCGTTCCCACTTTTTTCCAACAGACTTTAGTTGGAACTTTTTATAATAACTTTGAATAGAATATTCGGTTTTCCATAGTTTCAAATGGATTTTATTACGAATGAATATATCTTTCTAATGGTAAAACAAGTTTTGAAATCGGTCCAAAAATGGCTAAGATATAATCTGTCAAAATAGCGTTTCCACTTTTCATGGTACCCTTGGCTTATCCGCGTAACTTTGTACTACCCCCTTGGTATTCGGAGTGTTAAGTGAATTTTCAAGTGGGGATAATTACTTAAAAATGGGCTGAGATGACTATTGATATGATTATGTAATAAAAGAATTTCTTATTTATTGCTTAATCATAAATCGACATAGTCATGCTACGAACATTCATCAAACATGACTGAATATCATCATACTAGCGGTGTAGCAGCTTATGGACAACCGATCTCAAACATTTTTTAATTATTTTTATACCAATAACACCCAAAGATTGTCCATTGATTTTTAAGCGTCTTCAGTCTGCAATTCAGTCTACACATGCAATGACGCGATGCCTTCGAAAAAATTCTAAAATAATTTAATGTAGGCTAATCTACGTTCAATGCATTAGCTCAATAGATATGATGACAACTGAAGACAAACACGAGAAAAGGTCCTAAGTGCCAATGAGAGTTTCTCTTTGTTTACTTTCTTTTTCGATTATTACGGTCCTATCGGTAATCCCTCTCTCAAACTTTTTGCATAGAATTACGACTGAATCTATCGACTTTCGATCTGTAGTTAACAAATTGTTGGAAAATACAGGAATATGCCGTAACAATTGAAAGAGTAAGTAAACGAAGAGAATCTGTCATTGGCACTTGGGACCTTTTCTAATGTTAATCGAGAATTGGTTTATTCACTTAATTTTTGCGTTACAGAAGTATTTAACATTTTTACATTAAATTTTGGTGATATTTTTGGAGTTTCATTATAGGCAAAGTAGTCAGCAGAATAATGGAGAGATACGTTGACGAAATTAGTCGCTTCACAATTCTGCCGTTCGAAAACATAAGTTCAAAAACTTAGTTTAGGGCGAGAGGAAGTTCGATGGTTCAGCTAATACCTTATATTTTGATTCCGTCTCGTGTACATTATAAGAATAATCGTAAATAAAACAGTAGTGAATGCTAAATAATTTCCATTACACATAACCATTTGCGTCCGTTTGCAAACTCAAATGATTGTGGTTCTCACAAAGTCTTCATCTAAATACCTTCGGAGCATACAGTATCTACTAAATACAGTTAATTAAGAAGCGTTCCCGTCAGAGACGTCTCACCGTCGTCGGTGTGTCGTTCTCGGAGATAATCAATCGCAGACCGTAGGTATCCGGTCACATCCGATGGCAAGCAAAGCAACACCCGTGAACGAGAAGCTATAATTATACAGCCTAATTCAATGCGCTCCCGAACGTGCGCCTTGGGCGCTTTTAGACAAAGATTAGAAAGCACACGGTTTCTGACCAGTGCTTTACTTGTTAAGATGCAGGCTCCATCTGCGTGCTGCTTCCTGGCCGGTACCATGATTACGGTACCAATGATAAACATCGTAATTTGCCCCGGAAATCGGTAGCGTGGTGATGTTGTCATCAAGATGTGTATGCATCACTCTATCGTAATCGTAGGTGTTTGTACACAAGCTGCTAGTAGTACAGCTTAGTTCTAATACCTTAATATCCTTGAACGGCGACTCACAGTGACTGCAAAGCACATACTGATAACAGTGCTTTATCCGAATATCCTTCGTATCCTTGAGGGATTGTCCATAGTTAAAAAGCAAACACTTTTCTCCTACTGGACACAATCATCATTATCAATTGCACAATTTTCTTTTTGAAGTATATTACGAACTGCGTAATTGTGTGTGTGTTGATTGCGACCAAGGTGAAAGTGGAGATTTTTGAAAAAACGTGATTAATCCACCTAGCAGTGAGATGATACCTTTTTTTATCAATCCGCATGTGTTTTTGCATGGATATTCTTAGGTGTTTTAGTTCTCATGACATTATTTTAACTATCGTCGTTTTTAACGGCAAATTGAGATTTTAATCACTCATTACCCTGTAATATCGAAACTGCAAATCGTATCGAATTTCAACCTTAACGTGTGACAATCGATTGAACATTCCATGAGATGTCGAAGTAAGTTCCACTTTGGAGTTTTCCGTCATTATTCATGGTACTTCTAGAGCCGGTATTCAGGAACTAGCATAGCCCAAAATGATTCGAATGGCCATAAATTATTACGCCAAACAATTTACATATTCTATATCGGTATGAATTTTAAAAACTCATCATCTGTAATTCCAGAATCGGATAAAATTCACCAATTTTGTATGGAACCTTAAGTCCTGTAATTTATGTTTTTGAAGTTCGATGGCCTTTTTGAGAAAATGATCTCCGAAATCAGTTAAATTCACCTGAGTAGTGTGTAGAGATCTTTGAGAAAGTGTAGTGCGAATTAAAATTTGGGGGTACATTCCGAATCCAAAAACGAATACCGCTCAAACTGAAATAAATTTATTTGGTAATCGACTATCCAAATCTGCAAACCCGATAAACCTGATTAATTTATGTGAAATGGACATAATCACCCTGTATCTCCTAAACCAGAAGTCGGATCTGACTAAAAAGTAAGATGTTTTATAGGATTTTAAGACCTCTCATTTGAATCATAGATGATTCTTAGACTTCATTTGAATCTTAGATCGGTTCTACGAGAAAAATGAGCTGCATTATTTTAATTTCGTTTCACAAATGATCCTGTGGTTCCGTAATCAGAAGTCGGATCCAAACGTAATTCAGTAACCTTATTTGGGAGTATATTACTTTTCATATGAATCTGAATTTGAAGGAAACGGTTTATTCATCTCCGAGAAAATTTAGTGAAATTATTTGTCACACACGCATATGCAGATCTCGACGAACTGAGTCGAATGGTAAATGGGAGTTATGTTGATTAATAATTATAGAATTATTTTCAACTCTAAAATGCTGATATCATCTGGTTTACATATGCCATATTGGAAAGATTATGTTGCCAAAAACGAACCGTGCTAAAATTGGTCCGAGGCAAATTGTCATGAAAAAGGATGCTGTACACAGTCTTTTTGGTACTTAGAAACAATTGTATATAACAGTATAAAAATCGTGTTTCACGTTGCTCCCAAGCATTGCTTTGTCATACAATGCACAAAACTCCTACTGCTGGAATAGGGGGAAAAGTCGCTTATACAAAAATGTCGATATCTCCGTTGAAAATGGACGGATTTTAACAATCTATGGCTTGTTGGATAGGTATTACCGTGTGGCAGTGCAGTAAAACTTCATTCAATTCAATTGAAACTGAATGTGGAATACATTGACGATCTCTCTAATGCAGTAAACTTCACTCTCTGACACACACAATGTTTGCTGACGGCCCGAACGGGCAGCATTCAGTTCATCACTCGTTTCTCTTCAACCGAGGCTCAGTTTAACCACCATCAGTTGATTTCTTGAAGTAACAAAATATCTCTTTCAATAGTGTGAGAGCGTCCTTCAAATGAGGTTCATGTAAACATTCGAATTGGTTTAAGATAATAGATGAAAGACAAACTAGATAGCTGAAATATTAATCACAAAATACAAATAAATTAATTGTTTCCTCGTTCAGTTTTCATTTTTAATACTTTACTCCAGCGAAGGTAATGAAAGAGCTACACTACTTGGCACTCGAAGCTGAGCAAGCAAAACTTCAAATGACTAGGTACGATTATTCAACTGACGATGAATTCCGGGAGCTTCACTTGAAAATGACAGCAAAAGTCAAATGAATTAGTAGGGGTATGCTGACGGTTAGCGGCCATAAATTTCACTTTCATCTTATATTATTCGATTGAAAATGAAATTTTACCGCACTGCCGTGTGGAATCTATGTATAGAAACATATTCTGTTTTCAAGGTCACTGTCAAAAACTGAAAATTTTGTAATAAAACTTCGTATAACTCAAAAAGTAAACATCCGATCTCAAAACCATTCAATAGCGTTCTGGGTGACGGGGAGACCTTTCATTTGCGACTAGTTTGATCAAAATCGGTCCAGCCATCTCTGAGATCTCGACCTCTTAGTTGACAACACACATACACCAGCTGATGGCAGAATTTTCGAGTTGAAAGTAATTCCATAATTATATTGATTTAAACTGTAAGTAGTTTAAATCAATATAGTTATGGAATTACTATAAATAAATAAATAAATGCTGGAAAAACATAACAACCATATAAGTTTCGAATCAGTTCGTCGAGATCAGCAAATACGTGTGTGACAAATAATTTCACTCAATTTTCTCGGAGATGGCTAAACTACAAACTCTACAAACTCAGATTCATATGAAAAGTATTATACTTCCAAACAAAGTTCCTGAATTACGTTTGGATCCGACTTCTGATTGCGGAACCATAGGATGATATTTGAAACGAAATTAAAATAATGCAATTCATTTTTCTCGTAGATGGCTGAACCAATCTAAGATTCAAATGAAATCTAAGAATCATCTATGATTCAAGTGAGAGGTCTTAAAATCCTATAAAACTTTTTAGTCAGATCCGACTTCCGGTTTAAGAGATACAGGGTGATTAGTATAAAAATGTCCATTTCACATGATTTAATCAGGTTTATCCGGTTGGAAAATTTGGATAGTCGATTGCAAAATAAATTTATTTCAGTTTAAGCGGTATTTAGTTTCCGATTCGGGAGGTACCCAAAACTTTAATTCGCACTACACTTTCTCAAAGATGTCTACACACTCCTCAGGTTAATTTAACTGTTTTCGGCTACACCGATTTTAGAATTCTGGTTTCAGTATCGAATCGTTTCTCAAAGCTCAATCATTTTCTCAAAAAGGCCAAATCGATCTTCAAAAACAAAAATTCAAACTGAAGGTCTTAAGGTCCCATACAATATTGGTGAATTTTATCCGATTCTGGAATTACAGATGATGAGTTTTTAAAATTCATACCGATATACCGTAATTATGGCCATTCGAATCATTCTGGGTTATGCTAGTTCCTGAATACCGGCTCTGGAAGTACCATAAATAATGACGAAAATCTCTAAAGTGGAACCTACTTCGACATCTCATGGAATGTTCAATCGATTGTCACACGTTAAGATTGAAATTCGATACGATTTGCAGTTTCGACATTACAGGGTGATTAAAAGCACAATTTGCGTTTAAAACGACGATAGTTAAAATAATGTCATGAGAACTAAAACACCTAAGAATATCCATGCAAAAAACACATGCGGATTGATAAAAAAAAGGTATCATCTCACTGTTAGGTGGATTAATCACGTTTTTATTACATAAAGAGCTTTATGTCGTCTGCATATACAAGTACTTCTAGATGTTTGAGTAAGAAGGAAATATCGTTTACGTACCAAGTATAAATAAGAGCACCTATATGTGAACCTTGTGGAACACCTGAAGTGACATTTATTGATTTGGAGTATGTTTTTTTTGTTATTTAAAAGACATTTTTATTCAAGCCTATTTGCGTACAAGCTTTACGTGGCCGATTGAGTCGATTTTTTAAATAAAAAATTTTTTGTATTCGATCTCGTTGTCACCCTTTTTCTAGGGGGAGAAGAGCTTCCATTTCCCTCCTGCGAGGATTGAGGGGCACTTGGTTCGTGGCTCGTCTCGTCATCCATTGACGGAACGGTGGTATTGTCGATTTCCGTCTTCTTTTCGTGTTCCTTGTTATTCGCAGTCTTCTCGTTGCTAGTTACTGTAGAAACGCCTTGTTGTACATTGGTTGCAGTTGTTGGTTGATTTGATGATGAAACAGAAGTACTGCGCTCACTAATTTCCGTTGTTGAACGGTTGACCTTGTTTTTGGTTGAAGATATCCTTTTCGCTGTTTCAGTGCAAGGTTTGCCGTAGTGTGCAGGTTGTTCACAAAACTGACTTGTAATAAGCTGATTTTCATAGGTAATCAGCGTTTTACACGGATGTATTCCATCTTGACCACAAACGATGTAAGATGGAATTGCCTTACGTAGTTGCATACGTACCATACGCACGCCATTCCGGATACCGGGGAAAAAATTCCGCCATACTTCCCTTTCGATGGAAAGAACTTCACCGTACTGCGACATGTTTTCCCGAACGAACCCATCGCTGGTCTGCGGGGGAAGGTCATGCACGCGTACTTCTATTGCATTGTCCACCATGTACACAGGAATTTTATATTTAACATTGTCATGATCAACACTATGCACCTCGTTGTTAACCGAAGCGAATGCAATTGCATCTCTTTCACGTTGGAACATAATGTACACACAGTTAGACGCCTTGTTGAATTGAATTTCACTTACATTATTAGCGTCTAGATGTATTCGTTCTCTAAGTAAGCTTTAAGCTGATCTAACTGCAACGCTTGAAATCTATACAAATTGAATTTGGTCTTGTAGGCCAAGTTTTAGGCTTTGTTAAATCGTATTTGACCATTCCGTACACTGTATTGTTCACTGCACTGTATTGTCTTTGTTTCTGTTGTTTCCGATTGTAAACGATTTGCGACTGTGTCGGATGAGATGTGAGCACGAACTGATTTGGAGTATGTGTTTTTGATTGCGTACATTCAATCATAGTTTCCATTATCCATAGCTTTCAAAGTGAATGTAATGAATTCCAAGAGATTTATTACACAGTTCGAAAAAATCTTGTGATTTTACATCTTATAAGATGCACATAAATGGAGCGTCGTATTTCACACAAAATTAAATACAGGAACATGTAAAATTGTGTGATTTGAATATTACATGGCTTGAAATGTAATGAAATAAAAAACAAAAGATTGATTGACTGAGCCACAGAAGCACATATCTGCTTCATGAATAATTGATACATATAAACCTATACAGAGAAACTTTGTAGCCGTGTGCAGATTACACTTGGAGCCTGTAAAATTTTGTTCGAATGGAATATTGCATCATTTGTCAAGTTAAGTAGTTGTAAATTGCATCGTTTGTAGAATTATGTCACTTGTAAAATTCATAATTTTTTTCTGTGTAAGGTAGGACGAACTTTGAAAAAGCCATGTTGTTTTGGGGTTATGTAATTTTTTACTTATTGAAATATTTTTCCATTGATCATTTTTTCTAACAATTTTGGACTGCTCGATAATTACGTATGTCTGATTTTGAGCCTGATTTAAAGACCGGTTCTAAGAAGGAGGATTTCCATGTTTCTGGAAATATTCCTGTTCTTAGAGATAAGTTGAAGAGATAGTGTAATGGTGCTGTGAGTTCAGTTGCTAATTGTTTAAAAATATTGGTGCTATTCCGTCAGGTCCAGGTTCCTTTGCTTTGTTTTCAAGTGCAGTGAATATTTCTTGCTTTGTTTATTGATTAACACTGATGTCATTAGGAAGCTCCAGTATGAAGGAAAAGTAGTCATGTTACGATAATGGTTGTAGCTTGAGAAAGTTTGTTTGGTAATCGCATAATAAAGTCACTGAAATAGAAGTAGATCAGCCAAGAGCCAGACCCGATCCCAAAACCTTTTTAATCCGTGAAATTCGTTCTTCCAATTAGGTTACACATGTTACGCAATTTTAAGTTTTTATTAGTTATACAAAGTTCTTAACTACACACTAAGATTTAATTCCTTTGATCGGTAATATTTTTGACGAGATCTTTCGGTAATCTATATAAATAACCGATATTTCGATACATGGGTTTTATTTTACAACAATTATGCAAATTTTCACCGAACGATCAGTTTTCATTACAGAATTCTGTATTAGATATACAATTGATACGGTTAACCTGAATAGTCGCCGAATACGGTAAAAATCATACTGTCCGTTTGGTAAAGTTATCTTCCAATAACCGAACTTCTGTGAAAACTGATTGTCGTGAAACTAACTGTCAAACAGTTATTAAAATATTCAGTGAGTGTCTTTTTATTAACCAAACGAAAAAAATGCTGAAGGGTTCATGGAATGGATTGAGGTACAGGTGATAAAAGTTTTTAGGCATTAGAGCCACTTACAGCTTTTTGTTTACTTATAGGCAGAAAATAATTTTGTTTCACTTGTCCACTTGCTGCCAACACAAATCGTTCAAGGGTAATTTTGTTTGAACTCGACGGATTGTGCAGTGTATTGGAAGGCGCTCATAATTTCGGTCAGTCGGAACATCTGACACTTTTTAAATTTCTCTTGGAATAAAACCATTTTCTCCATTCGTTTTTGTGAATATGTGTTGTTTTTTGAAATCCGAAAATCCAGAATTTTGATCAAAGGAAAACATACAAACAAAAATTACCGAACAATCTGTTAGATCCATTTGGTTTACAGTTTACGGTAGTTATTTGACAGTTCAACAATTACCGAACGATCGGTAATCAATTCAATTACCGAACTGATTACTGAACGTTCAGCTGTTGAAAATTCGGTAAAAAATTACCGAATACTGCCAAATTTTTCTAAGTGTGTATGTTGTCAGATCCTTCAGATTTGAATTTAGGGAACGTGCATAAATCGCGTCTACGACTACAGAACTAAATTTGACACTTTCAATGTAATAGCTGATAAGAAGAACTGCAGGGCAACTGCTACCTTAATCATTTCTGTATTACCTTTCATCTTATATAGGCAAAATATTAGTTAGAGTAAGATCTGGCATCTCCGTTTATTACATTGGCTCAAATGATAAGATAAAATGGATACAATCGCTTCAAACTATCGCATCACTGTAACAGTATGTAAATGTTGCACATTTTTTCAGCAATACCGTTTCTAAGAACCGAATATACATAGAACGATTATAACGCAACCAGTTGATTAGCCGAGTAGTTAATACAATAACATGCTAACTCGACCAAGGAAAAGACTATTGGTACAGTTGCCCTATATATAAACCTTTAATTTTGAAATTAAATTTATTTGATGTAACGTTCAACCAAAATCCCTAACTCATCTTGTCACAATTTGTCACCATTGAGTTATGTACCCTACTTTGATCAAATGTTTTCTTTCAAATATTGTAAAGTAAATTCTTCTAGTTTGATGATATCACGGACAGTTATGCAACGACAATTTCAAAAAGTCAAGCATTTTTTTATCTAATTCACAAGCTAGGGTACTGAATTCGCGTGTTTGCACTAGTGTCGCTCGATTGTGTTTTTTCCAACCTACAGTATGCATTAATGTTTTTAATAGCAATAAACCGGTACAATTTTCGCATGCCGCACATGGGGACATGTTATTAAAAAGTCCCCATGCACCCTCTCTGCCTGTAATCCGGGAAAACATTGGCCAAGGTGCACACTACGTTCCAAAGTCTTGGTATCCATTCACCGTATCTTGTATTATGAATTATGAAGTACCTACACTTCTCTCAGCCCACAGTTTTTACCACGAACTTTCATCCAGCTAGACACATTTTTGCCACAGGAATGCGACAAATGCACATTACGCCTGAACAACGGCAGCGTCGCCATTCTTCGTGGGGTGCTCCGGCTTCAGTATGCTTTAGTGCAACATCCTCACGCTCCCCAACACCCGTTGTCTTATCTCCTAGCCCCTAGCGACCAGTTGCTGTATCCTTGCCACAGGAATGCAGATAATGATCGTGTAAAGTATGTGTAAAAATTAAAAACTTTCCTTCACTTTTCTCATTTTGCAGCGGTGCGCGGTTACGGCGCCAGACTCTCGGTTCATAAATTTGCCTCCCATGCCTCGTCTGGCGAACAGGAAGACATCGCCGCAGGGAGATAAATTCCAAATAAATAGAAACAAATGTCCTCACTGCCCGAGCTACTCCGGTGGCAATTTGTTCATATAAAGGCCGTGGCAAAGCAATACGGGTTTTGCCATTGTCGTTTTGTTGTTCGCACCAGAGCCCGATTAAAATGGCAACTGTGCCGAAACTCTGCTGTCCACCGAAAGATTGGAGATATTCGGGGCTATTCAAATAGGGAGCGGATCACTTCGCCGAAAGTTGTTTCACTGAAAGTAATTTCGTCGAAAATCGTTTCGTCGAATGGGTCATTTCGCCGAATGTCGTTTCGCCGAATGTCGTTTCGCCGAAAAGGTAATTTCACCGAAAGGGCAATTTCGAGCACATAGCAAAATTTATTAGAAAACTACAAATCCTGGTTATTCATCAAGCCACATAACCAAAGTCAGGATGACTCTGCGGCACAAGTCTGTAACCACACCTCGTTTGCTCGATCTACTCACAGGTAGGTTTATTTTTGCATCAAATAGGTCGGTTAATATGCGAGCAAAACGATGGGGCAAAGCCACATTAGATATTTTTTCATTTACCCTCAGTTGTCGGCATATGCCGCAAACAATTGCCTTGTAGATACACTAATATAGTCAAACAGTGTTTTTGGGAATTCCATTCTGAGGATCATAAATAAATCTACGAAAAATATATACAGGTCACCAAAACGAGAGTAAACATAATCGTCTTTTTTTTAATTCGTGGTAGGAATATTGAATCATTCGGCAAAATGACTCTAATCCATTCAAATGTTAGACACATCTTTGTGTGCTACTTAGTTTTATTATTTTTAAGAGATCCGTTTCCTATCACAACAATCAATCTCTTGCATCATGATCAGAGACTTTTCAGCAGCAAAACCTAATTGAAACACCTTTTATGAGGCTACATTTAATTCTAGCAAGCGATTTATGGCATTACATTTCAATCGACAGATAAAACGCCAAGAATGAATATTAGCTTGTATGAACACTGGATAAATCTCGGTTAGAGTAGCTAATTTTATTCAAATATTCATAGGGAAGTTAGAGAAAAAAACAGATGTTTAATAAGAGCGTGGTCACGATTGATCTTGATCGGTAAAGTGAAATTTTTTTTTTATTTAAAAGATATTTTTTATTCAGGCCTATTTGCGTACAAGCTTTACGTGGCCGATTGAACCGATTTTTTAAATAATTTTTTTTTGAGTTGGATCTCGTTGTCACCCTTTTTCTAGGGGGAGAGGAGCTTCCATTTCCCTCCTGCGAGGATTGAGGGGCACTTCGTTCGTGGTTCGTCTCGTCATCCATTGCGCATCGATGGTATTGTTGTCGATTTCCGGCTTCTTTTCGTTGCTAGTTGCTGTAGATGCACCTTGTATATTGGTTGCAATTGCTGGTTGGTTGGAGGGTAAGTTGTTAACTGCAGCCGGTGTACTTTGTTCTATAGAGGATACTGATGGTTTCGTTGAAGGGGATACTTCATTATTGTTGGCGGCTGTCACAGGTGTACTGGGGTTGCTTGGGGTTTGTGTGAAGGAAGCACCAAAATGAGTACCGCGTACGCTTCGAAGCAGTTTTTTTGTGCTAGCACCCGAAAGGCCTCAAAATGGCCCAAGCCGCCGCGACGAAATACATGCAAAAGTCGAAACAGTTTGTGAGTAAGTGGGTGAATCGTTTTAAAGAGGCGAAAAATTTCGACGACTTTCCAAATCGCGGTTCTGCCGGTGTACTGTCGAAAAAGGACGAAAAAGTGATTTGTGACCTGTTTTTGAAGAATTCGACGTTAACTTTGCGCTAAGGTGCTTCAAAATCGAACAAAAAAGGTTTCAATATAGCGTATGGAGCTGCTCGCAGACATTTGATCGCAAATGTTGAGTGGAAAACATGTGAATGCGGCCTCGGATTGGCTCTCTTAGCCGCCCGATGTCAATCCATTTGAGAACGTTTGAGCTCAAGATGAAGCTTAAGAAGAACCGACCTCACAATTTGAAGCAGCTTGTTCGCCGATTTCACAAAATTTGGAGGTCGTTTTCAGAAGAGAACGTGCAAAATCTCGCTCAAAGTATGCCTCTAAGGTGTAAAGCCATTATTAACGCTGAAGGGGATTGGACTTGCTATTAAAGGGCGGGTAGGGTCTAACACTTTTTAAAAATCATTTTTTTTCTTTATATTTTCTTATAGTAAAACATTTCAGGAATATTCTGTGAAATTTTCAATCATATCGTAACAAAACTCTGCAAGTTATGGGCCTTTATCTTTATTATAAATTATAAAAGACAAAAATGATGTTTTGAAAATATTAGACCCTACTAGCTCCATTAATAAATTGTTTCCATTGATTTTATAAACCAAAAACTTTAAACGCGTTTTTCTCGAAAGCAGGTTTTGAAAGTCCGTGTCCATTGTCATTCAAAAACTACTGCACCTATTTTCTTCAAATTTTGCACCCACTTTCTACATATGATTTACCAGACCCCAACGTTTTCCTTTTCGTTGATTGTTGCTTTGGGGAGTTTTTACAGCTTCAAAATGGTGGATTTTTTCGTGAAAAATCGTAGTTTTTCACTTTGAATAACCACCAAAAATGAAAAATAAAAATAAAAAAAATCAAATCGAAACGTTGGGGTCTAGAAAAACTTCTACTCTAACTATGCTACAGTGGACACCGCAAATCATGATTTTTCAGAAGCGTCCTCAAAAATACCTCTTCACCGACTTATTTCTCAATTCCACGAAAAAATTACACGCAAAAATTACAAAATGTTGTTCGAATGATGCTTTTTGTCATGCAAAACATTTAAATTTATTTTGTTAAACGATAATTCTAAAAAAAATCGTAAAAATGATGATTCTCAGAATGGAATTCTGAGATGAGAATTCTTTTCGAAGTCTACTAAAACAAAAGGTAAACAAAAGTCCGGGGCTAGACTGGACACGGGACAGTTTAAATTATTTCGATACATGGACTGACTTTGTAAACACCCTTTCATGTGACAGACAGAATTATTTGGGTATATTTGTTTTTATTGCAGCGTTTCGACGGTCTGGTTAGTGCATTTAAAATTTTATTTCGTGCTGAATCCAGTGATTATAGAGTGCTGCCAAAGTTTCCACTTAATCATTCCAAAACTGATATTTGGTACATTGTGGTATCTGCAACATATAGCAATGTATGAGTCATAAATTAAAAATAGTAGGATACAATAAACAAAAATTTCCTAAAATCTGCTCGGTTTTGGCTGTTTGAATTTAGAAACTCGAAATTCATGAGAATATTGATTAAAGGCATTTTATAAGATTCATAATCACTGATCGGATTCGTCAACTATTAAACTTGTAGTGTATTGTTATGAATAGCCTAATTCTTACTACTCGTATTGTCTATGGAAACAACCATATATCAATACGAGTAGCACGTTAGTTTTAAATTGAATGATTGAATTGACCGCCTTAAACAATATGCACAAATATGTCTCTCACATATTAGTCAATTAAAAATACTGGGTAATTGATAACCATTCATAGTTAGTGTTTGTTTTGCTAGCGAACAAAACGTGTCGTAAGCCAACATCACTCAATCACTGATAATAATTCACATTTCAATATGTCGATTTTGCACGATACGCATTGTGCGATGATTCGTTTGGTTTGGTTAAAATTTGAGTTATTTTTGGATATCTCGTATCACTACTATTTATTATAAATTGCTGAACATATTTTCGATGGTTTGGAGAAGAAAATGTGTTGCTGCTTTAAATACAACAAGAGATATTCACGATTAAGTTCTACCCATTCTTGTACAGGGTAAATTTTGTAAAAGTGCTCCATAGTAAAGAAAGTAAGGCTCGTATGGACTCACAATTTATTTATTTAGGTGAAGTGCACCTAAAATTTCAAATTGTCATTTAGTGCAACAAAGCTAAAAATGAAAAATTTCTACTAAAGTCTATAACCGGGTAAGCATGTCAAATCAGTCCCCAAAGGGAATTTATATCGTTACTAGCTGACCCGTCGAACTTCGTCTCGCCTGAAATTATTTTTTTAAATTTGTATTTTCGAACAGCAGAGTTGCCAAACGTTAATGTTTCTTTCCATTATTTTACTGATTACTTGTCTTACAATAAACGAATTACGACAAATTCATATCCAACACAATAACTTCGTCCCGAAGAAGAAATATCATCAAGAATTATTGTGGATATGTTCAATGCTTTTGTTACGCAAAAACTAAACAAATGCACCGTTTGCCATCTCATCCTTCGAGTCAGTGTATTAAACAGAGATTGTAGATCTCTCTCAAACTAAAGTTTTGACATGTGGGATGATGGATTGGATTGAATCATATCTGACTGGTCGTAGTATGACCGTGAGAATTGGCGACTGCGTTACTCCATCATTCATCGTGAGCTCTGGTGTTCCTCAGGAAAGCCATCTAGGACCATTCATATTTCTGCTATATCTAAATGATCTGAATTTCGCATTGCAATGCATGAAGCTATCATTCGCCGACGATTTCAAACTGTTTCATCTCATCAAATATCTGAAAGACTCAAACTTCTTGCAGTCACAGTTGGATGTATTTTCTAACTGGTGCAACGTCAACAGAATGGTTATTAACGCCTTCAAATACTTCGTTATCTCCTTCTCTCGTAAACGAACCACGATCATGTATGATTACACTATTTCGCAAGCTGTACTAAAACGGGAGACATCAATTAGGGATCTAGGAGTGTTATTGGATTCAAAACTTAGTTTCAAAGATCACATAGAATATACCCTCTCTAAAGAATTAAAGATGCTAGGATTCATCTTTCGCATCTCAAAAAATTTCAATAACATATACTGCCTGAAATCGTTCTATTGCGCTCTAGTTCGCGAGTATGCTGTTGTTGTTTGGGCACCATATTATCAAACAGATAAGCTACGCATTGAAACAGTTCAGTGCAAGTTCATTCGTTTTGCTTTGCGTCGCCTGCCCTGGAGAGATCCATTTAATCTTCCAAGCTACGACAATCGTTGTAGACATACACTTCGATTTGCTATCTGTCCGCCGTGATACACAAAAAGCTGTTTTCGTCGCGGACCTTATCCAATCTCGAATTGATAGTGCAGATCTCCTACAACAGCTAAGTTTTGACATTCTTCGGCGTAATTTGCGGTTTAATCCCTTTCTCAGAATTCCTCGTGCTAGAACTAACTATGGGTTCATTGAACCGTTTTCGAGTATATGTCGCGTATTCAATACTTGCTCTGATGGATTTAATTTCAATTTATCTCGTAGCGCCATTAGAACCCGTTTTCTCCAAATATTTTCCCGCTAGTTTTATTAGGATAATTAGTCAATATGAATAGTTGTTAGTTAGCTTTGTAGTTTAAATAAGGGTAATTTAAGATTTCGTTATGTATCATTTGGTCAAATGTTATTTGTTGATACAAAAGATGAGAAGGTTTTATGCCTGCTGGAGAAGGAGAACCAAAATCTCAGCTCCAGCAGGCTTTTCCCTTGCTCCTAAATAAACAAATAAATAAATTAACAGATGGATGAAAAAGAGATGACCAAGATAAATACTTTAAATTGACCCCACAAATTTCCAAAAGCAGTCCACGAGGATTGTTGTTTATCATTGAATATTAAGACTTATTTGTACTGAAGACGTTTAATTTAATAGCAAATCCTTAGGGATTATCGAAAGTAATAAACTAATTTTGAACGGTTGTCCATAACCTACTTCACTGCTAGTGATATTACTTAGTCGTGTTTGATGAATGTTCGTAGCAGGATAATGACAGGATCGATTTTCGATAAACGAATTAGCGATAAAATGAAAAATACTTGGACATTCGAAAGTTCAAATTACCCTTTTATTAAATATTGTGTCCATTAACTTTGACATGAACGCTATATTCGTTTAAGAATTGTATCAAAAGGCCTCTCATTCGTCGAACCACCACATCGGTTTGCTTAGTATTCAGTCCTGAGAATCAATATTCTGTTCTAGCGGAGTGAACATGAGGAGCGATTATACCAGTATTCTTCTTATCGTTGAAGCCAATGTATACAATAGCAGATCTCACAACTAATGGTTCTTACATGCCACGATTTCTCCTTCAGATATGATATTCACGATTCGCATATGGTAATTCGTCAAGTAATCCAAAATTCGGAAAATGAAATGATTTGGCTTAAGCAACTTACAAATGTCATGAATACCATCCGTTTTTAAGTAAACCACTCTTGAAAACTCACTCGAATCGGCTGAACAAACGTCAGCATGCTAAATGCAAGGAAAATATTTTCATCTGAACTCATTATTTCTACAGCAGAATCCTATCATTGATACGTAAAAAAATCGTTACATAATTTGATTTGTTCAACTCACGCCCACGATGGCCAACATAATTCATCTGACTACATCTACTGGTAAATGACATTAGAACTTGTGTTTCTGTTTATGGTATAGCTGAAACAGTCATTTGGCAAGTAATGATTTTGATACCCTATTAAGCACGTGCTTCCAAATGACGAATCAATCATGCATGTAAAATCTCCACCCAAATCTACTCGTTGCGCGCCAAACGATTTTCCAAAGATCTAGTATTCTTTTCTTCAACGGCGAAATACTGAGCGCGCCAAACATCAATTGTAGATCTAGCAATCATTGGCGACTTTTTCAGTGGAAAATTCCATTGTCCATACAAAATAACTTTGTTGGTTTTTCCCACTTTTCCGGTAAGTTTTCCTAATTTTTTGATGTACGAACCCGGTGGGGGTAAAAACTGATCAAACAAAAAAAAGCATCTCAATCCGTCCATCCGTTCTTACGTGATGCGATTACAAAGAATGATCTCTGCATTTTTATATATATAGATAGAAGATAGATGCCATATTTGAAAGAGTTTGGACTGGATACAAAATTACTTCACCGAAAAAATTGAAAAGAATCAGGGATGCACCAGACATTGCCAGGAATGGTTATAATTTCTTTTAAATTGTTTGAGCATATATTAGGGGTATAAATAAGCTCGTGCCGTTTTATCGATATTTGAAACTTGGACAAAAAATGGTTCCAAATTCAACATTCTATTGTCCATTGCTGGCCACTACTTTTCTCTTATTTCTGATAACACTTGGATATCCATTTGACATAATTTGGAGAAATGCTGACCTGGCAGGACATGCTGCATCGGCCGAAACAAATAGTAATCAGAAAGTGCAATGTATAGGCTATACAGCGGGTGCAGTAGGACTTCCTATTTGGGCGTTTATAAGTAAGAAAGAGTGCTCGGTTACCGGCACCCTTTTCTTTTTAGCTCATAACTTCTAACTTAGTGCATATTATGCGGACATCTATACATCAATGGAAAGCTAAAGTCCCCGGCTAACAACTGATTAAGAAACTAAGTTGATTCATTTGATTAAAAAAAATTGTTATCAATTTAGTAAAGCGATAAATTATGGTGTTTTTTAAAAAGGTGTTCGGTTACAGGCAACCCAGGAAAGTTCGCTAAAAATATAAGTAAAGACTGCAGCTATTCAAAGAAAAAACAGAATTTATTTTTTTTGGAAGCGTTTTTGACAAAAGTCTTCATTGTCTGATTGTGACTTCCCCTTGACTCTCTTGGTCGAATATTTGGATGGTGGCGCCTCTGGTATTAATTTGGCCGGTCTTCAATGTTTTTTCTTAGCCGGAGCATCTACTGTACGGGCAGCTGTTTGTGTCGACAGCAGCCTGCATATCACTGACAATTTTTCACGATTTGTCGAAAAAAATGGGGTGCCGGAAACCGAAATTTTGAAAATGACAAAAAAAAATCTTTGGTTACATCCGGTATTAAATCACGAAATAGATTTATTTCACCTCAAAAATATTTAATCCACTCACCTTTCCAATTGATGGTCTTCAATTCATGATACTCTAAAAAAGGTCAGAAAAAACTTTTGTGTTGATAATAAGTAATTAAAAGTTATTTTGAACGTAGCAAAAAGTACAAGTGACTGTTTGCTTCGCAATTCGGCACAAAAAGAACGTGCTGCTATCACACACACTTGACATTTGTCGGATTGACGCTATCTGCTTTCTGTTAAAAGTTACGGTGGGGTGCCGGCAACCGAACACAGCCGGCAACTGAACACCTTCCCCTATATTTTTATCGGTTGTGTGGGCGAGCATTGTCATGATCCAAAAAATATTTTATCATATCTATCGATGTATTGTGCCCAGTTATCTTGCAATACTTAGTTCAAACGAATCAACTGTCCTCGGTGGAGCTGCTGCAACCGAGTGAGGAACACCACACCCAGCTGGTTTCACCATATACAGAGCATGATCTTCAGGCCAAGAATATTCTGAACAGCCGGGGTAGCAATTCGTTGTCCGATGTTTTGGGTTATTGCAAAGGACCCACTTTTCATCGCCAGTAACGAGTACACGGAAAAGCCAGCGATCGCAAAACAACTAAAATATTAGTTGTTTTTCTGATTTTGATTGGTTAAAATTTGGTACAACTAATCGACTGTTGTTTTAACTAATCTGTCATTTTTGATTTATCGTGCTGGCAGCTTAGCAACGACACCCAACAAGTAATGAAACGTTTCAGTTGAGCAATGCCAAATACCCTGAGCGAACAATGAAACGTTTCAATGAGATGTCACTCATGCAATTGAGCAAAAACACAATCCCAGCAAAGTTACTTGTATGCATGAAAGCAAAAAAATGTCTCAGTTGTTTCAACTAATTATTCAGTTATTTGAACTTAAAACGCCAATTGCAATAAATATTTTTTACTGTTAGCCTCTTCGGGGGCAGCACTGCTTGAACAACGAAATTTTACCTAATTAACTGCTTATATCTTTATCACTAAACTCACAATGGACATGGAAATGAACCAAAAGATTACAATTCTCAAAAGGGAACTCACCAGAAAAATAGTCACAGGGAATTAGGAATTTTTTCCTTAACTTGCAGATTGGCTCGCTGGTAAACCTAATGCTACAGATACACTTTCAAGAAAATACAAACAGTACCACTTCATTTTAGCAGCAAATTTTTAAGCGTTAAGCGGTTTTAATAACATTAACATGAACTGTCCTAGAATACATTACTCTCAGATGAAATTAAAACATTTATACTGTAGGAATATCTATTTAACACATGGAAAACTTGTTTTGCAATTAACTGTTATATTCTTCTGCATACTCTCACTTACATAAAACGACCACTGCGTAACTAACATAAATGACGTTCATTTACCATTGAAAATTTTCAAAATGAAACGCTTCTGGTGAAATGAAGAGGTTTCTTGTTCTGCCTTTTGCTGTCTTCGTTCTCCGCCAAGTGACAGCATTTGAATACAACAATTTCGGTTACCTGAATGGTTATGTCAAAATCAACAGATATGTTAGTGAAACAACAATTGCAATATTGTAATTTTGTGATCTGCGGGTTCTCCGTGTAGATGCGAAAAACTTTTTCTGTTGTTTCGTTGGAACAGTTGAAGAAACGACGTTCGATGTACATTGGTTTCAATTCATACGGCACCTAATTGCCTTCTTTTCCTATCATTTCCATTGCTTTCGAACGTTGGCAAATGGCTGACTGAGTAACTTCGGGTGATTTTGCAAGTTCTTTTTGTATTAGCGATGGGTCTCTATAGAGAAATTCATCCAATTCGGCATTTTCAAACCTTAGTGACGCTTCAGCTCGTTCTTCGTCTTCCAAATTGCCACTTTTAAATCTTGCAAACCGCTTCCAACACGTTCGCTCAGCTAGAGCATGCTCACGTACGTTTCTACCAAAACAGGAAGGCGTTGGCGGCTCCCCAAAAAACACTTTATTTACCAAAAAATTGTTTATTTACGTAGGTATTATAATTAACGAAATAACACATACTGACTGTGAAACTTTATGATAGTAGCTTTCCAACGCATATTCGTGAAGAAAAATCAAGTTACGCCATCTGTTACGTCTCGAACTTATTTCAATACCTTATATTTCTAGCATTAAAAATGTTTAAACTAATTTTTCTCACACATCTAATTTCGGTACAACTCTGACTTTTGTATTTTGCAAAATGTTTTTCTTGAAAACAATTAACAATCAACCATGCGTCTCCATTAAAATTCTTTTAGAAGGAAACGCATGGTTCATGACTACTAGAGCTAAGCACCATGCGTATCCTTTCAGTGGAGCTTCAATGGAAACGCATGGTCGATTGTTAATGAATGTGTCAAAAATAAAGCTGACAATGACAAGAGAAATGTATTATCACATCACAAGATGGAGCAAGAAGAAGTTCTTCGCTACGATATTGCTAATGATTTGCTAATTGGTTGGCATGGTCTGTTAACAAAGAATGACTGTATTTTACACTACATCAAAACGAATCAGACTAAGAAAATGATGAATCGTCAATGTGAATTCTAACTACGGTGGCGTTAATGCAAATCTTTGCAAACTTCTTTGTACTCCAAATAACAGAACGATAGTGAATTTAGCTAGAGAAGTTCACGCACTCGCTAAAATCAACTGGATTGTTTGAATATCATTACTCCGCACCAACGTCCAAATGATGTAGACGCTGCAGATAATTATGATACTTGTACGAGCAAGTGATTGAGTGAAAGAATTGTAAGTACTAGGATTTCGCCGTGAAGCAGAACGAGCTAATTTTGATTGCGCGATTCGGGAAAATCTACTGCGAGTGTGGAGCTGCAGCTACGATGGATAATGGGATAATGGGTACGAATTAGGCTGAAGCACGGATTGAGCCATTACTGCTGCTGCCGTTGCATATTTGCACGTACATTACGGGTAAGCGACATCCTTTCTGTTGGTTGCTTCAAAGAAAAAACTCTTTCATTATCTTTCATTACTTAGCACTACTCCATTCGAGGGTTCTTCGGTATGTAATCTCGTGATGACGTTGCTTTGTGTCGTAAAAATCCCTTGATTCAAAGTCACAAGTTTTACACAAAAACTAGAAAAAATCACATTTTTCAACCTTGTTTACAAAACATTTTATAAGTATTTTGTGATATATGTAAAGTATTACCAACAAAGTGAAACTTGTGCGTCATTTATTGATACCACATTAAATAATCAATAAGAAGTCTTACAGAATAGAAAACGACCGCTCACTGTGTGAGTACCGATTTATTCTGTAATGGAAATGACTGCAAACTAGTCCATAAAAACAGTGCTCTTGCTGGGATGTTGATCTAAGGAATGCTATCGTTTCCAAGAGCATTTGATTCAAAACAGAATCCACTTGCAGTGAAGAACGTATTCATGTTCGGCTGGTGTCGTTCCAATGCATTTGAAGGGGATTATAGATGAGCCTTGGTATGGAAATTGAGGTATGCAAGATTTTCAAACGGTAAAATCATGCTGTTTTCAAAGGATTGATCGATGTCAAATATTTTCCATAATTTTCAGTGAATCCAAGGCGACTATTATTCTATTAATCTGGAAACGTTTGATTGGCACCAAGCGTTCTTGATGGCTTGCGATGTATAACAGCTAATGAGTTTTCAACTTTTCAGCTATTGACTTGATTTGAGTAATTAATTGAAGTTCACTACGGTGCCTGGCATCCTATCAGAGTGGTCCGGAACCGAACGATATTAAATGATAGCCTTGAGATGGGAGAAATTTACAAAGGGCAAGACGGTACTTGCAAGTGAGATGATAAATTATCGTCTGCTGTGGGGATAACGACCATCAATTCATGTACCGATAGCAAACTCACATATGGCTCTGTAAATCGGAAGCCACATTGCGGTAGTCCTTTGTATGCATTTCCTTCTGCTGCAGAAGGCATCCTTCTTTCTGTACAAGCAAAAATGAGGGCTTCTCATTTATGCCACTTAACACCCGTTCCAGCAGGCTTCCTCGGGTTGGAAAACTGGGCTTTAAGTTTCTTTAAAGCCATGCAATAATCATTAATTTGGATTTTTTTCTGTATATGTTCTAGTAAATTTCAAACTTTGAGAATTTTTGTGAAAATGTTTTAAAATTTAACAAATGAACACAATAGATACAGAAGTTTTGTTGTTCTTGATTTCTTCTTAATTTAAGAATCACTACATAATTTACCCAAGTAATTATTAACCGCAAACGCATACCTTCTGGCACTATGAATAATTTTTTTAAATCTTTTGTTTTTAATGTAATTCAAAATTACCCAAGTTATGATTGCATTTAGAGATGAAATATGACACTTGGCTTCCCAAGTTTGATATATTTGTTTTTTGTTGTTGCTGTGAATACGACTTACTTCACTATGAGGCACATTTAAAAAATTTACCCTTTAATTCACAAGAATGGGTTGAACTTAATCGTAAATATCTCTTGTTGTATTTTAGGAAGCAGAATAATTTCTTCTCCATACCATCATATTTAGCAATTTATTATGAAATTTTCAGTAGTGCGAAATATTCAAAAATAACTCAAAGTTGAATTTTTTTAAATGTTTGGCATGAACGAGCATTTAGGTGAAATTCAATTAAAGCATTGCATTTTTAATGTCATCGTGATCGGTCTGGCCCCTGCATAACCCTGTAATTTTCTGCTCTACTTTTGCTCTCTTTGCTCTGCATGTGAAGCATTGAAAATATGTAAAACGCACACAATCAATTAACTTGTACGTACGACCATCGATATTCGAAAGTGTGGAAAAAGCACATCAGCTTTATTCGTATTCATGTCATCCATTGATTTCTCTGACATTACCCACCCTTTTTTATGAAAAACTTGCTAAACTGTATTCAATGATTATAGCTCCAACTTTTTACGTTCTGAAACAACACTAATCAAAAAACCCACCACGTAGTGGTGTAATGATGCCGTTCTCATATTCAAAATGTTTCTCTTCGAATTTTGAAAGAAACCAAGGGATTGTTTGTGCATTATCTAGTATAACATAGAGAATGAAACAGTTCTTTGATTGGTTAGGCCATCCATTAGAAAAAGTAGTGGGTTCACCACTACACGGAAAGAAATCCGTTACTCCTGTTATGATTAAATAATCATGACATTAATCCTTCTAACTTGTCATGAAACCATGAGCAATAAGTCTTTTCCCATGAAAATTACTTATGGTCCGAAAATGCGTTACTTGAGAAATGTATTTCTCTCAGAGCTCGTAACTCCGATTTTCTACCCGTATATCACTTTGAATCCTCTTCCTCAAGTGATGTGATAGATTGCTTAATACAGTAATGGTAAGGCAAGAAGCAGACATTGAAAAACAAGAGCTACTGAAAATATTTATTTCATACTGAGGTATATTCCTTTCATAATTGTGTTGTTTCATCCAACAAATGACAGAGATTTGACAACATAAAGATTTTAAATAAATATTTTAAATAAGACGATTTGGCAAATGATTTTTCAAAAACAAAAATAAAGAAAAATCGTTCCGCGGTATTTGCAAGAATTCGACATAGAGTTTGTTTTAAGAGGTTTGATTCACACGTGTTGTTTCATGCAGTTTGTTAAAGTGTTTGAATTCTGAAACACAAAATCAAAACTGGAACAATGAACGCAAGTAACCACGTCGTGGTTTTTCAAAAAACATATTTTAATTTGTAATGATTTAGATTAAAAGAAATTCGTCGCGCTTTTCACTGTTTTGCAATTCAAATGTATTTCATTTGAGACATTAGTTAAAATCACGTAAAAAATACGTTGATTACATCATTTGATTTCATTCATATTCGGAACCTTCATATTTTAAAACATAACGCCTGAGTTTATGTTGCAATGACTACCATCGTAGCAAAAACACGCCTGAAGTTATACCCAACAACGGCAAGTGCATTACACTTAAATTTTAGCGAAATCAGTTCCAATGAATCATGATTCCAGAACTTTTAATCATGATGTATTATCATAACATGAAAATATACTATTTTTCCCAAATCATGGCTCGTTTTACTTATATCTACACGGAACGACCGAAATTAGCTCTGCGCCTAATTCGTATTACTGTTTTTGAATTAGTTGATTTTAACAACAAAATTTCCAAAATAACTATAAAATTAGTTAAAATTGAGAATTTACTTTGCTGAAAAAACTCTTATTTTTAGAGAATGTGTTTAGTTGGTGAATATCCTGGACACAAACCAGTGTATAGCTTCCGGCCGAGCGGTGGCGGAAGAGGAATAACGAAGAGGATGTTTCTTTCAGTTCTATACGGAGTAATACTCTTCAATTCGGTTTCTCTTTTATGTCATTGTATTGATTAAACCATATACTAGAGTTTAATATCACGAATTTCACCCTTTTCTGAGTTTCAAATCTTTTTGTGATTTTCACACATTTACACCATTCCACACCGACTTTACATTAGAATTGGAACCTTTTAACTTTCACCGTAAATTCTGTGCAGTTATGCTACAACCATAGTATGTTGAGTTATTTCTTTAATTTGACTCATAGTTCTATTGCATACTCCACTAGTTTGTAAATCTATTCACAACACTTCATGGTGATCTCGTCGAATATATGTCTCAACATTTACTTGTTTACATTAATAAAAGAAGTTATTCTTCAACACATACTTTTGTTGTCGTATATTGTCAACCCTAATTCTTCAACACATACTTTTGTTGTCGTAATTTATCAACACTAATTCTTCAACACATAATTTTGTTGTCGTAATTTATCAACACTATTTTGACACGAGCAATGGTTGTGTCTAACTATTTTGTTCTTCTCGCATATGAGTATCAAACACTGCACATGAAACTGTTAAATCTTTATTCATTACAGCAATCTTTCACTCAATTCTTTAGATGCCTTCCGAAAACATTATTTCTTACTTTCTTTTGAGGTCACTTGATACTCGAGCCTCACATTGCACACTATGCATACTCCTACGGCTTACGGTATTACACTCCGAACTAGACTAATCCGAATACTCGAAGCAAAAACTACTTAATCTGTCTACGGGTCGACTCCCGAGACTCGCGCCTAGCTACCGCACTCTGTAAAACTGAACTACTTGCTAACTCTTCCCAACTATGGGTTTTTAAGCTCCTAACATTTACTTTCGGGTGAAGCCCGAAGATTTTAGTACAAGCCGAGCTTGTGATTTCAAGTAGAAAGTTCATCCGACTTTCTCCCGAAGTTCTACCGAAAGTCGAGACCACTGTCGCTAGGCCAGAGGCAGTGACCAGTGTCCGTGAAAATAACTTTGTTTTCTACAACATTACTGTGCTGACTAATGCTCGGGACTGTCTATGGTTGTATAACAAAGTTTCTTAAACATCGTTGCGATGACTAATGCTCGCAAATGTGCCCGCTTCAATAACAAATTTTATACTTGAAGGTTGCAGCTACGCGGATATGAGAGTTTCCTTCACAATTTCCTACTTTTTCTACAATATTAGCAAATTCGAAGGAAAATTTGCTAAGGGCGCTGCACCAGTAATATTTCAATCCAACACGAAATTCTCATTGACAACTAATTTTGTTATTAAAATCAGAAAATTTGTTTCTATTTATCTATCACCATCATTACTGAAGGACAGCACAAAGAAAACAAAACTGAAATGGGTATTATTAACAAGTTTATTAGCCAAAAACTCATGAGAAGTGTCAAAGCAAAAGAATCCATTAAAAAGCTAAAAAGGACAGTCTTATTGAAACTGCTTGAAAATTGTTTTGATGTTTTTCGCATGTGTTCGATATATCTTTATTTAAATTTCTAAACCGATATGTAAAAATGTCGTAAACTGTTAGTGGAAATCGTATTTATTCAGAATTTGTACGCACTTGAAGCGATTGTACGTAATAATGTTTTTACGCGGAACAGTGAAGTGAATTTCGAATGTTTCACTCTAATTGTGATGAAGTTTTTTTGTATCTTCAAACCTTCTGAGCTGCGCCGTCCGGTGTACTACTTGTATTCGGTTTTTGTTTTCCGAGTGCTCAAAGTTTTCAGTGAGAATGAAGAAAACAGTGATTTAGAAGAAAAAAAAAATCAAAAAGATTCTTAAAAAAAAATCAAAAAGATTCTTAACTTCGATATCAATCTCAGCCGCCTCAAAGTCCCTAATCCTTCATTACCAAAAATCAAAGGATTACCTAAAGTCCATAAACCTGGGAATGAAATAAGGGAAATCATCTCTTCAGTAGGAGCCCCTACCCAAAAAATCTCCAAATGGCTAGTGGAAGAATTCAAAAATATGCCGAAAAAGTTTTTTAGTAGATCCATTCCCAATACACAGGAATTCGCTACTCAACTTCTGAACTCAGGTGAAATCGAAGATGACGAAATAATGGTATCCTTCGATGTAGCCTCCTTATTCCCAAGTGTCCCGGTGAAGGACTCAATCAATCTGTTGGAAGATTGGTTAGTTAAACAAAAAAGTAGTAGTTTATGGAAATGCAAAGTAAGGTCTTACCTTACTCTAACCCGGCTCTGCATGGATGAAAATTATTTCAAATTCAGAGGGGAATATTATAAACAATTACAAGGGGCCCCAATGGGTAATCCGCTCTCCCCATTTTTATGCGAATTATTTATGGCAAACCTCGAAGAACTTTTAAATAAACGAGGATTACTACCAAATCGCTGGTGGAGATACGTTGATGATATATTTTGCATCATCAAGTGTAACGATTTGGAAATTTTTTTGGATACAATCAACAATTTACATAGGAACATAAAATTCACCTGCGAGAGGGAGACAAACAACAGTTTACCTTTCTTAGATGTTCTCATTATACGGGAGGCGAAAACTTTATCTTTCGAAATATATAGGAAGCCAACCAATACAGTGCGAGTAATACCTAATATTTCTAACCATTCTCACCAACATAAAATGGCTGCATTTCACCATATGTTTCACAGAATGCTAACATTACCCCTCAGAGATGATGCGGTAGTGAAAGAGAAAAATTTTATCTTCGAAATTGGAAAGCTCAATGGATATCCGGAGCGCTCAATCCAAACAATCCTCGATAAGAAATTAAGATCATTGAAAAAATTATCACTCACAACTTTGACCCCCCTATCAGAAACCTTGAAAAGAATATCGGTAGACTTCAACTCTAACATGGCATATCCACTTAAATCAAAATAAAAACCCTTTGGCTTGGATTTAGTGTTCAGTAGTACTAGCAACCAGTTGAAAACTTTACTAGGATCTACTAAAGATCCTACTGACAAATTGAAAAAAATCGGGGGTATACAAAATTTCATGTTCTCATTGTGATAAATTATACATTGGACAAACAAAGAGATCATTAGATATCCGTTTCAAGGAACACATAGCGGAAATGGGGAAAGCATCCAAGGATCTGGAACGGGGTTTATCACACCATTTCAAGTCGAAAGTAGCTGAGCATGCCTTTTCCGAAAACCATGATTTCACTACAAATGACATAAAAATTTTAAGACAAATTTCCAACCCATGGAAATTAGATTCGGCAGAAAGTCTGGAAATTTTCAAACACAATTCCACTTCTTTACTAAACAGAGACCAAGGAAATAGGTATTCCTGGCTCTTTAAGTTACTATCTACACACAGGGGACAGACAAACATAGAAAACACTTAATCTCTCCCTACCCTAAACAAATTAGATAATTTTTTCGAGGTGTTTATACCTGTTGTAGGAATCTACCTACTTCCGTTCCATATAAAAGGAACAACATTACAGCATTCTTTCAATAACTAAACAAAACTATCACACTGAAGATGAATATAAATTGTATTCGAAATGTGCATATGTGATGTGACGTTTATTATACAAGATTTATAGTGTCGTGAGATACATAGTGAATTTGTATAGTGACGTGATATACTTATAACAGAATTAAATGGTAATATTTAAAAATTTATCCTTGTAAAATCATTCTGTTCAAACACTCAAACGAAAAGTTAATGAATCAAAAAGATGTTTATGTTTCGTTTATGTCTTTTTCTCCAATACAACATCGTATTTATACCTGCCAATATGGAAAAGATAACCGCATCTGAAATGTTTTCGGCAGTAGTGTGCCATCTAGTGGCTAGTAGTCATTACGGTGTTACCGTTTCGGTGACAGGGCGCCATATAGCTGCAGATTGCAGAAGCCAATTCAACCATTCATATTGGTTGAAAACAACATTTTATTTCCTTGATTCAACTAAAAAATTAGTTGAATGGAAATGAAATGTGCCTTAGCTAAGAAATGACAGCACGTTTAATTTGTGAATTCAACTAAAAAAAATAATCATTTCAACAAATATTTTATTATTATTAAGGGAATGAGAATAAAAAATCTAAATTAGCAAAAGTAAGAATTTTTTAGTTGTCTCAAAAAATAACTAACTAAAATCAGCAAATCAACTAAATTTTTCGCGAAAATGCTGATTTCGGTCGTTCCGTGTAGAATCGTAATTTTGCCCTTGTATTATATGTACTTCCAGCACCGGAACTCGAGTACCGGTATAATCGAAGTCGGTTCGTACGACCACCAACTAACATGACGTGCAATTTTTAATAGTTCTTATTCAAATTTTGAAGTTTTTTCTGCGATTTTACCATCGTACTCTAAATGACGATTTAAATTTTTGTTGTATCCGAAAATATGCAGTAATTTTTGATAGGACCATAAGACCTTTCATCTGATTCTAATATTGGGAATAACGGTTTTGAGTTCAGTTTAGAAATATTTTTTCGGTCTTTGTTTCGCCGGTTTAAGTGACAGTGTACAATATTGAACACACTTTACCCTATAACTCCGGAACCGGAAGTCGCTTCCTAATGAAATTCAGGAATTCTGTATGGGACCTTTCATTTGAATCTATGTTTGTCAAAATCGGACAAACCATCGCTGAGAAAAGTGAGTGAAATTAATTTTGGAATATATGATCATTATTTCTGGTACTTCCGGAA